>NC_079134.1:151195467-151496717 GCF_945859705.1 Episyrphus balteatus | reverse complement strand
CAGAGAATTTGTTGTGTTGTCCTTTTATTTTTTTATTTGTGTTCTTCCTGTTTTTTTTTTTTTTTTTGTTTTGTTGTAGGAACTTGAAGGACCGCGCCGAGTAATATCCTTGTCTCGAAGTTAAACCAAATAAAATCATTAATAGTAATAGGAATATAACACAATATCGATATTTTTGGGGATAATGTCTAAATAAAAGGAAGTCTTCCTTTTTTTTATGGAAGACACAAAAGGAAGAGCTGGGGGTTGACAAATTTAAGAGAGTGTCCGAAATTTATATATTTTTTTTTGGAAAAGCCGATGTTTTTTTGTTTGGTCTTGGTCCTTGTGTGAACCTGATGCTCGTGATGTGTCTGTTCTCTTATATATCGCGTGGGAAATCAATATCGAAATTGTGTGTCATGTAGTTGGATTGTTGTGATGTGAATTGGAGCGAAGTAAAGTGGATTCCATGTCGCAATCGACAGAGTAAAAGGAGGAGGAGAGTACCTACAAAATGGGTCGCTAGGACAAACACTTTGGTTTATGTGCTTTTCGTAGGTATACCATAGATCCTGGCTGGCTGACGTGTTGTTGTGTGTAGGCAGGAGCCATTATTGGATGTGTTCGATTGTTTGGTGTACATCGGTTGGGGCCTCTGTGAGCCCCTACAGCAGCCAGATGAAGCCAGCCATTGGACATTCTGAGTTTGGAAAATTTAACAAAGAGACAAAAAAAAAAACACAAAAACATCAAAAAACCCTTCGAGAACAATGCTTTTAGGATTTTCTTTTTTGCCTGTTTTTTTTTGTATTTTTTTTTTTTCTTTTATTCTGTTTTTGTGTGTGATTGTTGACCATGTTTTGTGTGTGGTGGAACTGCAAATGGTTTGAATTTTCCCTTTTGAGAATTATATTCCATTTTAAGGATGAGACGATCAATTCTGTTTGACTTGACATAGTCAAGTAATGCATTTTATGTGAGAGACCGGAGAGTGATATTGGAGAAGTGTTGTGATTTTGGTTTTTGTATATCCCAAAAGTGGTGAGAGTATTATAATTTGAGATGTTTTCTGATGTTTTTTTTTTTTTTTTTTTGTTGGGGAATTTTCTTGAGAAATTCCAAAGAACATTTTTGTACTTTTTCTTTATTTTTTTTTTGGTTGGGAGTACCTATAGAAACACATTGTGGTACTTGAGACTTTTCTGTTTGTTTTCAAGTGTTGTTTTAAGAAGTTTTGTTGAACAATTTTCTTTAATGTGTTTAGTCTGCTTTTTTTTGTTAGGTTAAAGTTTTTTTAAGTAAGAATTTAATAAGTTAAAGAAATTTAGTTTAAACAATTTTAGAATCAGAAAAAAAATGATTAAATCAGATGTTCCAAAAGAAAGTCCTCTTTTGTAATTTTAATCCGAATTCAACAAAAAATAAATTGCACGACTGGGGTCGCACGTACTTGCTCTTATGGTAAAAGTTAGTCTAATGTTAAAGCTTTTCATTCATAAAAATAAAGGAAAATTTAAAATTTGATATTTTCACGGAATTTCATAAGAAGTGGTGAAAAAAAAAAATAAAATCTGATTTTATAAATAATTAAATACCGTTTTTTATGATCTTTTACAAAAAAATAAGTATGCCATTTTATTTCTTGTATAAAAAGGAATTCTCAGAAAAAAATTTTCGAAAATCGTTAGAGCGGTTTTTTTAAAAAATAATTTTTTATATATAAAAATTTTCTAACATTTTTCAAAAAAAAACTTGGTATGCCATTTCGAAGAAATATATAATTTACACCTAAAAACGGAATTTCAAAATTTTTCAATGACCCGTTTTCAAAAAATTGAATTTTCAAAAAAAAATTTTGAAATATTTTTTAAAAATCCAAAAATGTGTTTTTTGAAAAATTAAAAATTTTTTTAAAAAATAATTGCTTAAACTTTTCTGTATAAAAATTTTGGTCGAAATCTGTTTTGTAGTTTACGAGAAATTCATAAATCAAAAAAACGGTTATATGGCAGGTACAGTTAATAACTGTAGAAAAAATATTTTTTTTATTTCCAAAGAAAGCTTCTATGTGCTTTACTACACACAAAAAATTTAATCAAAATCGTTAGAGCCGTTTTTGAAAAAAAATTAACTTTTGTATTTCCGTTACATGACAGGTACCGTTAGTTTTGGTCCTAAAAAAAAAATTTCAATTTCTCCTCTAGGGAATCACCAAAAACTGTTAACTACCAAGTTTGAAGAAAATAGCTCCAGTAGTTTAGGCTGTAGCTCGAGGTTCTTTCAGACAGACAGACAGACAGACAGACAGACAGAATTGCCGGACCCACTTTTTTGGCATTCTCCATCATCGTAATGTCATGTAAAATTGTTATCTCGAGTTCGATTTTTTTTACGAATCCTAAACTTGCCCTATAGTACCTATATCGCAAGTAAAAACTCTATGACAACACTTGTTTGAAAAATAACAACTTTAAAATTGCTTTTTTTCTTCGAAACGTGACGACATAGATATTTTGATCTCAGATTATAATTTTGAGTTTTATTAGAAAAGCATACTTTAGTTTAAAGAAAAATTTAATATTCGCTTTAGTTGAAAATTATTATTTCTTAGTATATATTTCCTATTTTTGTCTATAGAAAAAAAGGTTGACAATAATTTAACAAGCAAAATAGTCAGTCATTGAAAGTTTCCTTAATTTAAAGAAATCTAAAAAAAGTGAAATAAAAAATTTTACAAATTTTGAAAAAAAAAAACTTAAAACTTATTGTAAGGTAAGGTATCATAGGTTCTTTCTTTCACAGCTTGAAAATTATAGTCACGAGGAATACTTGTGCAACTTATTATTTCTCTTTCAAATTTTAATCAATAATAAAATTGTACAAAATTTAGTTTTACACCAAGAGTAGGAATTATTAATTAATTTAACTTCTCAAAAAAAAAAAAAAATGCCAGCTTAATAATTTTTGAAAATAGACACGATCTTTTCTTCTGTCACAGGTGGGACACAAAAGAAGTGATTTTAAGAAAGGGGACGTAGATTGTTTTTTTTTTTTTAGAATTTATTGCCAGTTTATTTTCAATCCTTTGATTACCTAAAATAAAAAAAAGTCATGTGTGCAATTCACACGTGGTAGAAGTGAAACCTTAAAAAAAAAATTTCTTGCAAAAAAAAGAAAAAACTACCTATTTTTTAATCTATCTCCTTTGAATACATGTTTTTTATATGACAACCTATATTAATTTTATATCATCTGAAAGCTTATTGTTTCAGCTCAAAATATTTATATAGTCCATGTCTATACAACATCTACAATAAGAGCTTATTTTTTTCAAACCAAATCACTTTTCATCAGAAAAGCAAAAACATCAATCTTTTTTCTCTTTTAACACAATTAAATATATTTTTTAAATGACAACCTATAGTAAATTTTATATCATCTGAAAGGTTATTTCACCTTTTATATGACGTATGAATCATATTTCTACCATGCCTAGAAAAAAAATAAGAATTTTTTAAAGCCAACTATGTCGAAATTTCAAGCTGAGATTACGGTACTTCCTAGACTGGTCATCGTCAACAGATCTCCACAGGTGTTTTGAGGTATTTTTCAAGTTTTTCAATTTAAGATTGTGTAACTTGTAGAGCTCTTACAGTTAATTGTTATATTAAATGTAAGGTTATGTTATCAGCATGCCTTTTAAAGTTAAATCAAATTTGTATGTGCAGTAGATCAAAAGATATAACGTGTGTAGAAAAAGAACATCTTTTTACCGTTATCTCAGAATTTTGAATATGAAATTAATTGAAATTTTGTACATTTATAGTTTATTTAATTACCTATCTACAGTTCAAATTTCATTCATCTACCTATTAAAACAACAAAAGTTATAACAAGTTGAATGTTCGTGTCGCGTTTTCGTTTCATCTTGTTTCAAATCACTACGATACTAAAGAAGTTTTCACTTCAAAAACATTAGTTACTGCATAAAGCAAGAAAACATACAAAATATAACGTTTACATAAAAAAAAGAGTTATTAATATTGCGGGGACTTTTTTCGGAAGGAAAAATGCCTTTTTTTAAAAACATTGCCTAAGTTTAAGCTGTAGTTAGTACAAAAAACTTGCAATAGTCAGCGATCTATCAAATATATTGATTTCGTTTCTGCTACCAGTTTACAATTTTGTGGCAGCGAAAAATGAGCTCGACAAAAAATTATTACGAATGAAATGTTTTTGAGTCAACGAAATGTTTGAAACTAACATCAACAATATGGTGGAGTGAAACTGCACTTTTTTTTTTTTTTTCTTCTTCTACATACCAGGGACGGATGCCATTAGTCATCAAAAAAGAGCATACCAAATCTCAGCCCGATCAAAAAATATCTTGAGGGTTCACAAAGCCATTGAAAATTTACATTATTGTTGGAAGTAAAGTACTTTGAGCAATTTCCAAAAGAGAGGGAGCAATGTGTGCCAAAAAGTTATAGCGTGTAGGTTCGGTCGAGACAAGAAAAAAATCGTATGGGAGGAGGGTTTATTGCCCTTCGCTTCGGGGAGGGGCAATTTAAAAAAAAAATTATTTAATTTGAAACAAAACAAATTTAAAAATCAACGGTAACACTTACAATAACATGCTATACCTTTTTGTAAAGCCAAAAACCTCGTCTTTTACAATATGGCTATTTTCTGGCACAGTTTTTGAAAAATTAATTTTCGAAATTAAAATTTTGAAAAAAAAATTTCAAACACATTTTTTTCAAAATTTTATGTAATTAAGTACAACTTAAGTTCTTAAAATTCGATGCTCCTATTTGTATCCAAAAACATCTTTTCATTTTCGAGAAATTAACAAAAAACCCAAACTATTTTTGTCTAAGAAATTTCTTTATTTTGTTTTTACGTGGCTGGATCATGGGGGTTGGGGGTGTGCTCGCCGCCCATGGATTCTTGCAGTAGGGGTCTTAAGTCAGTGAAATCGCAATTTTTTAATGAAAATTGAACAATAAAAAATATTGTACTTGTTTTACTTGAGTAAAACAATAAAAACTCAAAAAACTCCATAAATTAACCTCTATGGTGTTTTGATTTTTTTCAAGTGACTTGAGAACCCTCTAAAACTTCTTTGATCGAAACTTTTTTGGCGTTATTTAAGTTCCAAAAGGCACTCATTCTGGCTATGTAGATAAAAAAATAAGACAACTTTTTTTTTCACTCCACCCTAATCAACAATGCAAAAAACTAACCAACTAAATTTTTTAATTAATTGGATTTACCTAGATACGTGTTCCTCAAGAAACTTTTCTTTTTTAGCTGTAGGGTAATTCCATGGTAGGATTTTGGCGGTTTTTTGTATGTTTTTCGCTCTTATTTATTTAACTTTTCACTAAGTTAAGCAATTTAATACAGGTGGCTTCAGTTAAGCTAGCGATATAGTAAAACTGCTAAGTCGACCCACGACTCTGCCGGCTCAACAGTCAACTACCTATTCCTCTGAACCATGGCCACCTGCAACAATTTAATATACTGAGTGTTTATGGTATTAAAATACTTAACTTGGTGAATAGGTAAATAAATAAGAGCGAAAACATACAAAAACATGCCAAAACCCTTCCGTCAGATTAATTGCTTAAAAAAGAGCATTGCTATGTAATTGTATGGTAAAGTACGCCAAAGTAATCCAAGTGCATTTTTAACAATTTTTATCTGAGTGGGTTCCATAGTTTTTCAGCTAAATTTATCAAATTGTATTGAGTTTTCAAAATGTTTGATATCATAAAAAAAAACTTTGCTCTAATGTGACTCTTTTGTTTTTAGTGTAATTTTAAAAATATATTCCTTTATAAAATAACGATATAAATCCCATATTAACAATTCTTTTTTTTTCTTTCCAGGTAAGAATCATCAACCTCTCACTTCCAAACAACTTTTACCATGTTACAAAAATTAGTAAAGATAAGTATATGCAAAACTATCTTCAAACTTTAAGATTTTCGTTATAAATTCTCAAAATTTTACATAAAAAAAACCATCCAACATAAAGTCAAACATATAATTCCTCTTTCGGACTAATTTTTTAAATACACATACACAAGTTTTTTCAGTAAGCTCTTAAGCACCAGAGAAAGTATGTAGATCCTTTTCAATTTAATTCTCTCTTTTCTCTTCATATAATAAAATAAACTCCTCTACACTTCGCGAACATATTCAACTAAAAAACATTTTTACCCATAACACACAAAAGAATGATTTAAAATTATTATTCATTCATATTCACTCCTTCACACACTTCTACTTACATAGAAATATATGATTATTATGAAAAGTGTGCTTAACAAAAGATTTTTAGAATAAAAGCCAACCATCTGTGTGTGAATAAAGAGTCTGTCTCTCATTCTCTTCGTGCTGATATGGATGCATATTGAGATGAGTTATGGACTAAGTTTTATAAAATACACACACATCAGTGCAGTGCTCTATCATACTTCCATCAATATCATTGAATAGACGACGACGAAAAGCTTCAAACAAAAAAAAAAAGGACGAAAAAAAAAATTGACTAAATCACTTACTCTGAAGGACCATATCTAACATTAAGGTACTTATTTATACATTTTCCCTTTTTCACATCGAATTTCTATAAAGAGCTAAAAAGCATCCTGTTTGTGTAATAACTTGCCAATATGAAGTCGTCCTTGTTTGTGGAGGTGGGAACATATTGATAGTCGTTTGGTCAGCTGCGTTATCCGATGACAAAAATGTCATGTTGCCACCTTTTTTGATCAGATACTTGAACATCATTTTGCCGTTATCTATCATTTCATCAATTCTCGTCCTTTCGGACAATATACTTGAATATTGACAAGCATAATGTTTTGCTTCGAATTGAAAAATCTATAATTTATCGTCGTCGTCGTCGACTGCGAAAGTTTTCATTTTGAAAATTGCATTTTAATACAAAATAACGACATATTCCAGGACTAAAAAAAAAAAGGATTTCATCAAAAGAGAGAAGAGATATCTTTTGAATATTATTCAAAAACTCAATGTCCTTAAAGTATACAAAAATGTTATAGCTCTAAAGTTACTACGAACAAAAGCAGTATAGTAGCATATTTTCTAAATTTCCATTAGAAATTCACTCGAAAAAGGACACACAGGACACTCAACTCAACTCTCTGCACGATGAGCTAATAATAATCCAAAATGAACTTTCCAACAACTTGTCCTAGACAAAAGTAAACGACCATATATACTCAACCCAATCGTCCACTCTACTATACTGACTATGTGACAGGATCTCCTCTTGTCCTTTCACAAAAAAAAAATAGGTCCATCTATGATAGTGAAGCTGATTTTGGTCAGCAGCAAGCAAAGCCAGTTTGTAGCGAAAGGACATGCTGTGTGTATGTAGTTTTTAGGTCTCGCATCACTGCATCAGTAAGTTTTCAGTTTTCACATATAGAAACGCACCAGGATAATGTCATAAAGTTGAAATCCTTTTTTGATGGCCCCCCCTTTCTCTCCCCGACAAAAGTGTGTAGTGGCTTCATGTTAAGATACGTCCTTTTTTATGAACTCAGATGTGACATGTGGGAAATGTTTAAAATTGTACATTTTTGTTTTCGTGACACATATTCACAAAATAAAGAAAACACCAGCAGCAAAAAAAAAAAGGATAACGAAATTGCTAATTAAATGTAATTTGTGGTTTATTTTTTCTTTTGTAAAACAGGAATTTTATTCGCTGTGTAGAAGATTACTTTATCTATGTTAAGTTAACAAATTAACTTTTTTTCTTCTTTGTTTTTTTTGTTTCTTTATATTTCTGAATGATGTGTGTGAGTGAGTGAAAAGGGGAGGTCACAAGGGTTTTCATAAAGTTTTATTATCACGTATGTATAAGTTTTTTTTTGCTTTCAATTTCTATAACTTTTAGTATTAACAGGAACATTTTCGACTCGGGATATTCGCATTCGTAGATATATGAATGAATTTGCAATTAGGTTTGAATACATTTTTGGTGAATACGAGTGTGAGTTTTTTTTTATAATTTTTGTTTTTGAAGTACAAAATGTATATGTAGGCATGTTAGGTGTTCTTTTTATTTTTTTTTTTTTTGTTTGAAAAGTACACAGAGTTTCTGAGATTTAATTATTTTTAATTAAGTTTTTGAAAATTGTATGAAGAAAAAGTTTTTGTTCAGTGCTGTCATTGAAAAGATTTTATTCTTTTGAATTAAGGAATTCTTTTTATTAAGAATTAGACATTATATGAAGTAAAAATGAAAAGAATTTTTGGAGTTTTCTTAACAAGTTGAAAATAGCTGACAAGTTTTTGTTTAACAAGTTTTTTGCTTTTATTTTTGGTATGAAGTCATGAAATAATTTGTTTAAGAAGTCATATACATAAGAGTAAGACGTTGTTTTAGCTTTGCCTAAACTTTACCATAATTCTGAACTGATAATTTTATTTAACAGAGTCTTGAAATTATATCAGTCATTTCAAAACCTCATAATTCACACTGTAAACATATTGCACAAGTCAATTTTTAGTTTTTTTTTTTTTTTTTTACTTTATGAAATGTTTCTAAGTCCCTATTACACTTATGAAAACAATTTATTCTTCAACAGAAAAGTTGGAGAGCATCAAATTTCCAATAGTTAGTTGGTGAATTTTCAAAGATCATTCGATTTATCAGTACAAAGATACGAAATTCAAAAAAAAAAGTAATCAAGCTCAATACCTACCTAATTTAAAACAGGGGGTATACCTATAATATCGATGGAGTTCTGCAAACAGAGGCAAATATTTCATGTTGAAACATTGCATATTGGCTCAATAAGTTGTCTAAATACAATGCGGAAAAAAAGCTACACTGAGGGAAAAAACAACTTAAAATCAACGAAAACCATGTTGATTCAACTATTTTTCGGAATGATTTTGCGTTGAAGACGAAAATTTTAAAATCAAAGTAGAACATCGTTAGTTTAAAGTAGTTTGCCGTTATAAAAAAAAAAAGAAAAAAAAATGGCAGCCGTTGGGGATCGAACCTACAACTTTGGGTCACTAGGCGAACGCTTTACCACTGTTCTATCTCACTGTTGGAAATTAGGGTGATAAAATGCTACAAAAGCTGAAGTCCGACAAAAATAAAAAAATTTCTCAAGTTGTTTCAATTTTAATTTAAAGATATTTTATGTTAGTTTTTTTTCAACATTAAATCAACGTTGAACATATTACACTTTTACGATGAGGTTTTTCCCTCATGAAAAAAATCGTCTAATGTCAATCTTCCCTTGATTTAGGTAGAATGGGCAATTTTCAAAAATAAATGACTAAATTAAAAGAATATACACTGAGGGAAAATTTAAATTGAAGTTGATACGTCGGCGTCGTTGTTTCAAAGTTGAACTACTTTGATTTATGTGACTTTAAGATACGAAACCATCAAAAATTAACCTATTTTCCATGTTGATTTTAAAATGTCCATTTTCAACGCAAAATCATTCCGAATAATAGTTAAATCAATGTGGTTTTCATTAATTTCACGTTGCTTTTTGGTGGCTTTTCCCTCAGTGTATTAAAAAACAAAGGCAATGCTTTTAACATCATCTAGATGATGCTCGTCTTAAAATAATAAGATTTCTTATACAAATAAATGAACTCCGTTTAAACATTGTTAAACTCAAAATAATCTGCATTTCATTTCAATTTAAAAAAAAAAAAAATATTTTTTAAAGTAAATTTTTTCAGCTTTTTCCGATTTTTATTGAGGATTTAAAAAAAATCTAAAAAAAAAAACATTAAAAAAAAATATCTTTTCTATTCGAAAATTCAATTTTTTAAAAATACACTTAGGAGCAAAAAAATGGAATCAAACTTTTGCGTTTTTTTAAAACGTTAATTGGCCAGGATGTAATTGACATACATGAATGTTAATTGCACCATTAAAAAGCTTGAAACAAAGGCTTTAAATCAATACTAGGAACTTTAAAACCCGTTCACTTTATAAGGATCCAATCAACATACAGTAGCGAGCAAAAAAAATGCAAACGAAAAAGGTTAAAAGAGTTTTACATGATAACTAAGTCATTTTACATCGTTATGCTACCAAATTTGGCACACAATATTGAAAATGTTTTATTTTCACGAAACAGAGTCGATTTGTGGAATATCTTACTTCAAGACAATTATTTGGTCAAAAGTCTGCCTAAATATGCGTTTTTAGTCGAGCAAAAAAAATGCAAATGTGTAAAAAACAATAAAGTATAATGATTTATTCATATTTTTTGTTTATGTTTTTGGTTTTTTAGGTTCATATTTTATTAATATTTTGTTGGGAACTCTTTATTTAAAACAAAGGCGCGGATTTTTTTGGTATTGAGTCTATTAAAGACTATCATACATTTTATGGTATTTGTTCACATTCTGATCAAATTTGCTCCATCAGAACTTTGCAATTTGAATGCTTTCGCTTTCTAATCACCCGATCTACAAGATCCTACAAATTTTCTGTGGTATTGGGGTCTGAAGATCGCGTTAGACACTTCAGAACAGCGAAATTGGTCATTTTCAAAAAGCTTTTTTCTAACCGGCTGGTGTTTTTGCGGTCATTATCTTGTGTAAACAAGCTGTTTTCGGGGATATTGGACTAAAAATGTGGAACATATGGGTTTCCACAATGTCCTTGCACATTTCTGCATTCATCCGATTTATTCTTTTCATTTGGCACAAGTGACACACTTCTCGAGAAAACAAACCCTAAACAAAAACTTACTATTAATTTCTTTTCATGAGTATTTTATACTTAACCCACACCTCCTCCGTGTTTAATAGCAGGAACTTGATAAATAGGGTTATATCGTATCCTAGAGGCCTTCACAGACAGTGAAAGCCATCTGACAAGAACAAGTTGAACTTGCTCTCATTGCTCAAAAAAATCCTACCTCACTTTTTCACTTGTCCAATGCATATGGCACTTCGCGAAATCAAACCGCTTTCTGCTATTAATTGAAACTTTGTAAGGTTTTTTTTTCCGGTCGTCTTGCGCAAAGTTTGGCCTCAAAAATAGCTTGTTTACACAAGATAATGACCCCAAAAACACCAGCCGGTTAGAAAAAAGCTTTTTGAAAATGACCAGTTTCGCTGTTCTGAAGTGTCTAACGCGATCTTCAGACCCCAATACCACAGAAAATTTGTAGGATCTTGTAGATCGGGTGATTAGAAAGCGAAAGCATTCAAATTGCAAAGTTCTGATGGAACAAATTTGATCAGAATGTGAACAAATACCATAAAATTTATGATAGTCTTTAATAGACTCAATACCAAAAAAATCCGCGCCTTTGTTTCAAATAAAGGGTTCCCAACAAAATATTAATAAAATATGAACCTAAAAAACCAAAAACATAAACAAAAAATATGAATAAATCATTATACTTTATTGTTTTTTACACATTTGCATTTTTTTTGCTCGGCTAAAAACGCATATTTAGGCAGACTTTTGACCAAATAATTGTCTTGAAGTAAGATATTCCACAAATCGACTCTGTTTCGTGAAAATAAAACATTTTCAATATTGTGTGCCAAATTTGGTAGCATAACGATGTAAAATGACTTAGTTATCATGTAAAACTCTTTTAACCTTTTTCGTTTGCATTTTTTTTGCTCGCTACTGTAAATGAAGCATGTAAGCAAAAAAAGACTGAAACTGAAACAGAGAATATCAAGAAAATTTAACATTTAGAAAAAAATTAAGTGCAATTTATTGACAGATAGCTATGATACTATCGTATGCATTTTGAAGTTTTTACCAACAATTAAAAGTAAAAAATTCAAGCTTTTAAATGAGACCATAAAACTTGAAGAAACATTATTTTATCCATTGCAATTTTTGTTTTAAATAAAAATTATCTTTTTTGATTCCGTTTTTTTGCTCTTAAGTGTAGTAGATATTTCTTAAATTTTCTTTGTAATCATTGATTGCAGAAATATTGATCATTAAAGATGAAAAATGTTCCTGTGCAATCAAAGTACGATTTCTTGGCTTAAAGTGAATACGAGGGTGGGTAAAAATTAATATTCCAAAATGTTTTAACGATACACATACATACATTAGGCTTACCAGATACATATTCCTTTGAAAATGTTTGTCTTAAGATATTTAAATTGTAGAGTTTTAATCAAATACATAAAATCAAACTTAAAAAATTAAACTTAAACGAAAAAAAAGGCATTAAAAAAATAATTTCCAATTAAAAGTGCTCAAAAAACCCTTTCGGACTAAGAAAATACTCGGAACAATAAAATGTGAGTGACAAATGTTTGAAAACTCTCCAAAAGTATTATTTCTTATGCTCTTAGAAATCGTTATGTGTTGCAGTTTTCATGACCGCAAGTGTTAATAAGGAATTGAAAAGATTGTTTGCCTACTATATACGTTATTTTAATCTCAAAAGATCTAAATTTATTCTCTAACAGCTTTGGCATGATGGACTTTTGTTTTGATGTCAAAAAATTGTATTGTTAATACCAAAATAACATGTACAAAATTGGAACGAAATCACCTCTTGAAGGGTGAATTTCACACTGCCCTAAAAACAGTATTAAAACATTATTTTATTTAGATAAAGTTTTTAAAATTTGAAAAGCAATATTTTTGAAACCATTAGTCCCACTCACATGATTTTAGACTCCAATTATTAAAAGTGATGACAAAAATTTTTGCCAAGATAAAAAGTCCTTAAGGGCAAAAGACTGAAAAATTCGGGTAGTTTTGAAATTTGTTTACTTGCATATTTGTCAATGTTTCGTTCGACACCTAAAACTGTCCCAAAAATTAGAACTTTTATACATATGTATTGTATATATATTGACGAACGGTTTTCATCTACAAAATCGACTGGGCTAAAACCATGAATCTGCAAAATTGTAGTTTTTTCAAAATTTGTGAAACTCGTACACAGACATTGATATTTTAGTCTGCTAGGCAACCGATGAAGGATTGGGGTGAGTGATCGATAACAAGTTATAAGTGACTCATTAAAGTGAAAATGTCCAAAAATGCAGGTTCGCAGTTTCGGTTATGGGCCGACGATTTATAATTATAACACTGCCAATGTGCATTGGTCAATTGTATCCAATAGATACATTTTAAACAATACAATGTTGCAATGAAAATTCGATCTGAAACAGGAGAGGTTAGGCAGAGTATAGCTGGATTTGTTTTTTTTTTTTTTTTCTAAACAAAATGCTATCTATCTAAATAGTGTAAATATACACATATCACCTTTTGATACTAAGCTCTTAATTAATATTTAGAATTTTTTGTCGCATAATCGCCTTATAGCAAGAAAAAATCATCAAATTCCACAAAAAATTACAATTTAAACAATTTAAAAACGAAAATTTGCAATGATATTTATTTGGTAAACAGAAATATTTGTATGCAATGCACGATTTGATATCCAAACATAGAATTTATCTCCTCTCAAACTGCAACCATTTTAATATTTGTCCACCCAATTGCGGGTCATATATCCATAAATCTATATAAATATTTCAATCTCCTCTTGTTTTGCTTATGATTATTATTATTTTTTTTTTTTTCCATATAAATATGAAAATTCACCCAGTTTCGCATAAAATCCAAACACACACTCCATTATACTCGCTTACTCTCATACCTCTCCTCTTCGCATGATGTGATTCAAAAAATTTATCGTTTTCGCAAATCAAATTGAAATTAATATTTTATTTGAAATCTCGATAGGTTAAATATGAAATTGCACACAAAATTCCTAAAATATTTAAATTTCAATTTGCATGCAACTGCAGCAGTGGCAGTAGCAGTAGCACTCTCATCCCGAGTGTTGTAGTTTGATGTGCAAAAACTGATAATAAACATAGCAATTTTTTATTTATATATATATTTTTTTTTTTTTTTCAAAAAACTAATATTTTCCCATAAAGCAAAAATATTTGAATTTTTGCAATCAATGTGGTGCCATATGCAAATAAAGATATTTTTTATTAGGTAAAAACTTGTATTTGTATTTGTACAATCCTCCATTGTGATTAGCCTTGACCTGATGATGAAGAGAAAAAAAAAAGTCCTAAATTATCCTTTTTTTTTGCAAAACATAAATAAACAAACACAAAAATCAAACAAGCAAATCAATGAATTGCAATTTTTGAGGGAAAATCCGTTTACGACAGAAAAAAAAATTGACTTCAATGAATCACAAGGGCTAGAGAGAGAGGGAAGGACACGTATCAATTTGATCTCTGCCACAAAATGTAATCCTTTTTCGAGTTACAATTTGATGATGTCAAAAAAGTCAAAGAGCGTTCATTCATTCACTTTTTTTTTTCTTTTCGTTATTTTCTTTCGATGACAGCTCAGGAGACAACATCCTTATGATGAACAGTTGTGTGTGAGAAATTTCGTCAAATTTGGTATAATAGAGTGTCCTCTAAGGATTCGTGAATGTTCAATTTTTGTTAGCACATCACTGTCAATCCTGACAAAAAAAAAATGTATTAAACGCACACACGTGTGTGTAGTTAACCCTCTACTGCATACGAAGCCAAATATGGTTTTGTCAGTTTGAAAGCACTTTTTTCTTCTCTGTCACAAAAAAATGGTAAAGATTCAATACAATCCTCTTCTTTGTGTTTCTGAGAACCCATAGAGATAGTTTTTTCGTGTGTCCGACACAAAATATAGGTGTATTTTATGATCACAGGTGAGTCGATCAGTCGTGTGCATTGAAATCGAAAGTGCAGAATATATTCATACTTTAAGTGTTAATTACTGCGTTTCTTTGGAAAGTAAAGTGGAATTAAAAATTTATTTAGGATCGATTGTCTAATTGTGTATGCTATGAACCAATTTTTATTGAAAAAAAGTTATTGGCCTGGTCTTGGGAGGGCAAAAAGTAAGGAAGCCATATTTGGCTTCGTATGCATTCAGGGGTTGTATATCTACACAATATGTAAAACTTTTTTTTTTGGTAAATTTTGTTCCTTTACATTGTTATTTTGCTTGGAAGCTATGTTTTATTCAGAAATGGAGTCCCTTCGCTTTTAGAGACATTTTTCACATGTTAACCCCATTTCCGGCGGCGTAACCACACAAATTTCAGGGAAAGGGGGGCTCACCTATAATATTTTTCAATAATTTTATTACTTCTTAGCTTTTGTAAGATCTGGGAGTGGGTGAAAATGTTGGAGCAAGACCTACTTCGACAGTGGAAAGAATGTGAACCAGAAAAAAATATATTCAACGGAAAAAACAAATTGCTTTTCTCGGTTCCATGGCTTAAAATGAGCCAAATTTGAATTAATTCTTAACTTTTTGTAATGCAATGTATTTATTTTAAATTATTTTGTTTTTAAATGATAAATATTTATCTTTTGATATTTTTAATTGTATTCTTTACATAATCTGAATAAATAAAATTAGTAAAATTTCTTACCCCTTAATGCATACGAAGCCAAATTTGGCTTATAAACAAATTTTTTAAACAAATTAATTAAAAAAAAAAATTTTAATGAAAACCGTTTTGAAACAACCCAAAGAACCCATGTAAAGCATTTTTTAATTTTTTCGTCCGCTAATATTAATTCATGCAGTAGAGGGTTAAGCTGTCTTTTCGTTTGGTTTTTATTGCAATCAAGGATGCGTTATTTTTTTTTATCGTCCTTTTTTCAAGTATCGACAATTTGTATAGGTACATTATTTTTTTTTTTCGTCTTCTTCCTCTTTTCACAGTGGATCACAGAGAGAGGGAGAGAGAGAGATTTCGTTTTTCGTCTTCATTTTATTGCCTGAGGTTATTAAAAAGGATTCTGTGCTTCTTGAAAGAAAATTGTCGTATTCATCGTTGAAAGGTGAAATCATCGTAAAAAAAAAAAAAAATAAGAAAAGAAGGGATGAAACGAATCTTTTTTGGGTGGTATATATGGGACAAGAACACAATGAATTTTCTTCTTCGGTCGTATAAATTCACAATATATATAGAAGAGGTATGGAAGAAAGGACATTCGTTTCTATTGGATAATTTAATGGTTCACTCACATTTTGCCTTTAAAGTTGCAATTTTTTTTTGTATATATGTACGTTCTTCTGTTGATTTCTTTCGTTTATTACTTTGAAGCAATAAAAATTACTTCATTTTGAAAAGGACATAATAATTTCTTTTTTTTTTTGAGTGTTTAAACCTTCTACATGAAATAGCTATAGTCTGATTGATGACAGATTAAAGGAACATAAAAAATGTTTCAAAATGGGAAAAAGTCCTATATGCATGATTTTATTGTTGCAATTTGAAGAGTATTTTATAAAGGGGAAAGGCGATAGACCACAGAAAAGGATATATATTTTTTGTTTGTGGGGATATCCTGTGCAGGTAATAGCATATAGTACAGCAGTTCATCATGATGGCAATTGGAAGGTAAATCTTTTTTTTTTCGAAATCGTAAAATTATGATTTTAAGAGCTTATTTATATTTGTAGCTTTGTTTTTTTTATTGAACAATAAGCATTAAATTAAAATTTATATGAACTAAGTGGAAATAAAGGGATCCTTGAAAAAAATTTAATCCTGATCGAAAATTGTATTCGAGATGTGGTTGAAGGTAGGTATATATATATAATTGGAATTGTTCTGTTTGAAGTATTAAACAAAAACTGGAATTCTCGAAATTTTTTAAATTGAAATTCACTTTTTTTGCACAGAGAATAAAGCTACAAACGCGTTTGTATATAAAAAATTATTCGCAATAAATAATGGTAATGCAAAAAATTGTATTTCCTTTTCTATATTTTTGGTCTTGTCTTCTTCAAAGAGGGAAAATGATGTCACTTTAAGTTTTTAAGACTTTGAAATTCGTTTGACCAGGCTTACAGCTCATAAGTACGTTTAAGTGTTTGTTCCACAAAAGAGTGGTCTTTAAAAACTGGAGAACTGAAATTTGTGTGATTTTCGTATTTTGTCAAAATCAGAGATATCAATATTTCTTCCATGGAAAGAGTATTGGTCAAGGAAATTTGTATTAAATTAACTAAAATCAAGGATATCGGACGTTAAAAATCAAGATTTATTGCAGATATGTAATTCTTATTTTTTAAGCTGGAATTATTCTCCTAACAATTAATTTTAGTGCTGCATTCATTGGCAAATTTTCTCCTGACCAATTCATTTTAATAACCTACTTAAAAAAAAAACAACTTGTATTAAGATTTAAAAAAAAAAAAAAATGTTCCACATACGCCACAGTGACCCCCAAAGTTCCCTCTTTGTTGAATTACTTGGCAAAATTGCAAGCAAAAAAACGTAAAGTACCTAGTTGTTTTAACCAACTAACTACATAGATATAACAAGGGAACAATCATGTTGTAAACTTTTTATTTATTTGATTTACAAATTTAGTAAATAAACAGGGCTGTGTTCAATTTTTTTCAGATCCCATTAAAAAAAATATTTAAAAAAATGTGATAAATTTTTGTTTTTTCTGATCCCATAAAAAAATTTAATATTAATTTAAAATTAAAAAAGAAATAAAAACTATTCAGTATTCCAAAATAATTTAAAAAATGGAAGAAAATTAATGTAATCAAAAGGGAAAATATTTACCCTTAAAATATGTTACATGAACCTAAAAACAGAAAAAAAACAAAAAAAAAATTGAAATAAGAAATGACCAATAAAAACGAAAAACCCGTTTTTTTATAAATAAATTGTTAAATAAACATCACGAAAGTTTTTTGAAGAATATTTTAATATTTGTAATACTTAATAATGATAACACTTTTTTTTTTAAAACGTACTTACACCTCTGTTCCAATTGAGAAAATGGAATAAGTCAAAGGAATTTTGTATGTATTTTGCATACTGAGAATGATGCTGTCGAAGCATTAGAATTACGTTAAGATCCTACATATATGAAGGTTTTGAATGAAGTTTGCATTTTGCAACTTTGCAAAACAATACTTTTCTGCAAAGTCAAAGTGCAAAGTGTTTCACCAAAAATTAAAAGTTCCCCACTTTGCACTTTGCAATATTTTATGTTTTTTTGCGAAGCAAAAAGTGCGGGCGTTGCTCCAGCTAAAAATGGAACTTTGCGTTTTTTGCAAAGTAAATCAGTAAATAGTATGAACTTCTTTTCGTTGTTAAAAAAGGTTGAAATCTTCTTTTGTTTTACTCAAACAACGATATCTTTTGAAATTTTATTGTAGAGGAGAGTGGGGCAGTTTTGAACACTTTTTGCTTTCGCAACTGCTAGAAAGATATTTATTCGATTTATTGATCTGTTAAGTTTACTTACATATATGAAGTAGTGATATTGAACTTCGATTTTAAATTATATCTGGTTATTTTCGCATAGTATTTATATTTAATTTTAATTTTTAACCAATATTAGGTCTTATGTTCAAAAGTGCCCCATGTATGGGGCAGTTTTGAACATTCAAGGGGCAGTTTTGAACATCAGTATTAATTTCGTTGTAATGAATAACTTTTAACTTTTTATATGTTTTTTAATAAGAACATACAAAAACTCCAAATTGATTATTATATCATATTCAATTAACCAACAAATAATAAAAACTCAGAAAAAATAACATTAAAATTTAAACTATAGTTATCAGTTTATCACATTTATAAGTTCAAAAGAAAAACAAAAACCAAGAAAAATTCATTTAAAATATATCTTAGAAAAATGGTATTCATACCATTTATGCTTCTCAGAGTAAAATAGATTTATTTTCAATATATATAGATATATTTCTAGACATTAAATCCAAATGTTAACAAAGCGGATGTTCTTCATGTACCAGGAGCATTAATTGGTGTAGGTAGCTTGACTTTAATTTCTATAACGCTTAAGCGGTATATAATCGAGTTCTCATCGAGAACAGTCTAGCAGAACTTGAAGAATTCAGGCATTTTTTTAAATCTTCAATTGTGTTGTACATATTCCCATTTTTTCTTTAATTTTGCCCACAAATGCTTGTTTCATTATTTTTTTTTATAAGAACATTACGATTTATTAAATAAAACACATTCAAGTGTCCTTAAAATGTCTGATACAAACTGCTCGGGGCGGTTTTGAACATGTTGTTCAAAAGTGCCCCAACTGTGTCAATGACATAAAATGTTGAATAAATATTTAACATTAATATATTCATTCAAAAATTCACCGGCAATTAGTTTAAAATTCATTAACCATTAACAAAAATTGTATTGCGTTTTGAAATCACGTACCAATTTTTTTTTAAACTCTTCTTCTTCTTCCTTTTTCTCGGCGCTGTTATGATCTCGATGTCGAGGGGATCATAACCTTCCCACGTTACTGCTTCACACTAGTGATCCGCCTGTGGGGTTCGCCGGGTTGACCTCAGAAATCGGCGGCAAGCCTCCCGGTTTTGTATTGTTCCGTTTCTGAGGCCAACTGAATGCTGGTGTTTTTGCATTTGCTTGTACCAGGAGTTTTTAGGCCTACCTTTCTTTTTATTTTTTTTTAAACTCTTACAACTAAAAAACTGAAACAATGCAAAACCACTATAAAAATCACCTTCCACCTATAAATCTGAAAGTCAGCCGAGATAACGATGGAAAGTCATTGACATTTATGGATATCGTGTTGACGGGTTCAAATATCGAAATACTTCTAAAAAAGATTGATATACTAAAACTTTATATGCAGTGTTCAAATGTGCCCCGTGTTCAAAACTGCCCCACTCTCCCCTACTTTATTTTATCATTTATTTTTTTTTTGTTATAGGTAGTTACTTAGACTGTTGCTTTGCTGCAATTTGTTTAAAGAAAAAAATAATAGAATTTTTAATATTTATCAATATAATGTTATTATTTTCACTTTAAATATGCAATCATTCATTGAATCACGCATAATTTTGAATAAGGTGGTTGGCAATTTTAGAGAAGGCTATTTGGCCATTAAGCAAAGGGCAGGGGTGTGTTATTTATTTTACCATAGTTTATTTTTATGTTTATAATATCGAACTATGGTCTTTTGTTTGGTTACAATTTGTAATTATTTGACAGTTGAACATCGTTCCTAAACTCTTTTTAAAGTGTGAAATTAGTCACAATTCGTAACTATTTTCAATTCACTTCCATGATCAGAGTTTAGTGTGTTGATCTGTGAAATTAGGTAAAGCTTTAGATTTGTTTCTCCTAGAAACAAAAGTATACTTTTCTTATAGTTTTTGATGTGCTGAGTTAGAATCCGAAGTCGAAAAAATTCTATCACGTCAGGATTTTGAGATATTCGCATTAAAGGATCACAAAATCAAGTTTTGTTTTTTTATAAAATCTCAAAAAAACTACCTATTATATCTCAAAAATCAGAGCTGACCGAAATTTTTTGAGTTTTAATTCAAAATCAGTCCACTAAAATCCATTAGAAAGGTATACTTTTGTTCCAGGGAGAAAGATAGAGAAGAAAAAAAGATATTGAGAAGATTGAAACTGAATTTGAAAGAAAAAAATAAGTTCTTTCATAAACCGTAACAATTTTAATTGAAAAAGATTACATTATACCAAAATATTTCTTGGAAAACAGCAAAAAAAAATGGGTTTTTGAGATTTTCTAACGGGAATATCTAAAAAAACGTGACGTGCTAGGCCAATTTTGACTTCGGATATAAAAAAAATATAAAAAAAGTTAAAATGGCATAATTGTTTTGAAAAAAAAATCGAATAATTTAATTAGAAAAATGCCAGAAATAAATTACTGATAATGATAACTTTAGCCAATATTAACCGATTTGCTAAGATTCACAACAAAACCTAAATTAGATCATAACCAAACTAAAACTAGGAACACAAAGTGAAAATCAACTATCTTATAGTCCATTTTTGGATACAACAATTATTCAAAACAATAAATTTTTTTGTGTGTCATCGTAAACATCATCTTATTCTTCATTTCAAATCTTTTTAAACAAAGAATCTAATTACAAATAAAATCGCATATATACGTTGAATATTTACCTACGTCATTCCAACATTTAACACACAAAATTCCACAAAAACTTTCTTGCAATTTTATTATACCAACAACAACAACAAAAGAGTCCTCATAACAATATCATCAACGACGACCGTGAACGCAGAACCGAAAGAGGCTAAAAACATCTTTCAAATTCCATTGCCACAAAATTCTATTGAAATTAATAAAATGTCTCATCTTCTTCTTCTTCATCTTCGGGGGAAATTCTCAAAATAATTGACGCTAATCCAAATTTGAAAATATTTCCTCCGCACATTATTAGGCAAGGATATTTCAAGAAACACCCACCTCCTTCTTTTCTAAAATATAAAACAACATAAAAAAAATCCAAAGAAAATATATCCCATAACTTGAACAAGCAAAAAGCTGCCATTTTGTATGTTTGCATGGCACATCCTTGCAAATTTAATTGAATTCCTATAAATCGACTCGTCCTGTGTGACATTATAATGCTGCATCTAAACACACACACACAAACACACAACTATCGTCGTTGTTATTCATTATCAACGGTATAATAGTGTCGTGTTAATGTCGTCTCGGCACATCAGCCAAAAACTATGCAATGTTTTTCTGTGTATACAGACATTGTTTTTTCACACAAAAATCGTTTCAGTCGTTTTGATTTTCACTCTGTCATATTTTCACTCACTCACTATTCCCTGCCACTTGGCTTGAATATTCAACAGAAAACGACCCATTCCAAAGGACATTCTATATGTACTTTTTGTTCGTTCCTTTCCTTCATATTAATCCCCAAAAAGATAAAAGGTTTTTGTGTGCAAAAACTTTGGCTTGTGCAAATATTTGGATAATGTCCTCGCGTTTTCGATTAAATTAACTCAGCTTGTGCTGGCTTATATGTTCCCATCTTCAGAGTAGAAGAGATGGGATGGACTTTGACACCATCTCTCTCATTCCACTTTTTCCAGCCAGTTGCCATATAACGGAGCTCTGAAAGACAACCCATACCACAAACAAAATGAAGCAATCACATCGCATCTTAGAGGATGTTTTCCACTTGAGTAATTTTAATGGCGTAATTGTCTGCTAAAGTCGACCTCATCTTGTGTCGGGAATTCTTCGACGTCATTATCATCATCAACCGTCCCTGTTGCCGTTGTCGTTGTCGTCGTTTTTCGACATCCTTGATTCTCTTTTTCCTCGGTGTGGTGATGGGAAATGGTAGGTGAATTCTGCCAATGGTATTCTTATACTCGTCGTCGTTGTCTACCCGGAAACTTCAATGTTGTGTATAGGATAATATTTTTCTTATATGCTTTCGTGGAAGAAGTCTCCAGGACTCACATCCCCCCGTTTTGGATTTTTATGACGATAAATCATTGACTGTTTTGACACTCGTTATAGGATCGAGAATTTTCTTCTTTTTTTGCGTATTTTACATACATTTCCATCATCAGATGTGCGGCATAATTTGTATATGTGTTTGAGGGGGGGGGGGGGGGGCAACTTCCTTAGGCTCTTCATCATCTCCAACAGAGCGCTACACACCACACATTCCCGCAGAGAGCATAATATTGGGGTTGATTCGTCCTTTTGGCCTGAAAATATTTTTATTGAGTTAACCTTCCATATGGGCCGTCATCATTTTTATCCAAAACCCCCTCCCCTTTTTTGTCTTGGCCTTGGTTTGTTGTGTGGATCGTAAAATTATCGCACAGTCCCATTAGATGAGTTTTCGAATTCCCGGATTAAGACGCATTTTTGAAATAATTTTTCAACAAAAGGGGGGGGGGGAGGGAATGTTTTACCATATTGTTTTGTTTTTGTTTTTTTTTTTTTTCTTGACGGGGAGGGGTAAATATATGAGATTTTCATTTTTATTTGGAAGAAAAAAGGAAATTAGATTTGTTTTTGCAAAATGCTGGTGATATGACAATGGTAATGGTGGTGGTAAAGAATGGGAATGATGTCAAAAATTGGATAAACAAATTTTGGCAAAATAACATTTTTAAGGAAAAGGATTTTATTTGGAACTCATCATGAAGACATTCAGAGTTTTGGTTATGAAGGTTTTTGTTTAAACATACATTCAAATGGCATTGTGTGTGTGTGTGTGTGGTGGAGAATGTGTTATTATTATTTTTTGAAAATTAATATCGTGTCTTGTTTTGTTGATTCAAATGTGTGTTTTCTGTATTATTTTTCTTCATATCGTGCGTCGTCATCACAGTTTTAGTATGTCGTTTCATATATTAGCTTAAAAGATGCTATATAAATGAGAATTATGTGTCGGAGGAGGAAGCAATTGTGGATATTTGATATTTAAAACTCATTTAAATTGTATTTTAATGGCAGAGAATTATTTTGAATTAATATAATAATGTTTTGTAATACGTTTTGTGGTTCTTGGAATTTTAAATTTAATATGACACATGTCGTGTGAAATACTATCACAGATTTATTAAAATAAATAATTTTGGTTTGGGGATTTTAGGGACTTTTAAATTTGTCAGTGCCAATTTTTTGTTTTAAAGTTAAACAGACGATGATTTTTGATCTCAATGTAGACAAACGATTGCAATTGGTTTTATACGTTTTCCTCTAAATTTGAGCAATTTCGATGATTTTTCATTTTTTAAGACATCCTGTAAAAATTGAATTTGATCTAATTTTTTTTTTAAGAATGTACAAACCAGCTTTTCCAAAACTGGCTTCTTGAAAATTTAACTCATTTTTTTTAAATTTTTATTTCCGACTTATCAAAATTTGGCTCTTTTAAACTTGACGATGTAAGACTACTTAAAAATTGAAGCTTTTAACAACAAATATCTACCAGAGATGTGAACAGACACAACCGATTTGCTAATATTTTTCAATTTAATATAAATGTATCACAAACAGGGTTGTAAAAAATAATTTTATTTTTAATGCAATTGCTTTCCATTACAAATTAAATAAATTGCACGACTGGGGTCGCACGAACTTGCTCTTATGCTTAAAGTAACTATAATGTTAAAGCTTTTTATTCAAGAAATTTAAAATTTGATATTTTGAAGAAATTTCATAAGTAGTATAAAAAAATTAAATCTGTTTTTATAATTAATTAAACTCCGTTTTAAATTATCTTAAAAAAAAAAACAAATATGCCATTTTATTTCTTGTATAAAAAGGTATTTTTAGAAAAAAAATTTCGAAAATTTTAGAAGCCGTTTTTTAAAAAAATAATTTTTTATGTATAAAATTTTTTTAACATTTTTCAAAAAAAAAGTTGGTATGCCATTTTGAAGAAATAATTAATTTACACATAAAAACTAAATTTCAAAATTTTTCATTGATCCGTTTTCAAAAAATTGATTTTTCAAAAAAAAATTTTGAAATATTTTTTAAAAATCCAAAATTGCGTTTTTTGAAAATTTTCTAAATTTTTAATATTATCTTTATATTCAGAAACGAAAAAAACCGTTCTATGACAGGTACCGTTAATAACGGTACAAAAAATATTTTGTATATTTATATATATGTATATAACTTGTATTTAAAAAGTTGGCTCTTATGTGTAGTACTACACACAAAAATTTTAATCAAAATCGTTAGAGCCGTTTTTGAAAAAAATTAACTTTTCTATTTCCGTTATATGGCAGGTACCGTTAGTTTTTGTCATAAAAAAAAAATTTCAATTTCCCCTCTAGGGAATCACCAAAAACTGCTAACTACCAAGTTTGAAGAAAATCACTTTACTCGTGTAGGCTGCAGCTCCAGATAGAGACAGACAGACAGACAGACAGACAGAATTGCCGGACCCACTTTTTTGGCATTCTCCATCATCGTAATGTCATGTAAAATTGTTATCTTGAGTTCGATTTTTTTTACGAATCCTAAACTTGCCCTATAGTACCTATATCGCAAGTAAAAACTGAATTTATTGCAAAATAAAAAACAAAAATGCATTAAAAATTATTATTTGCTACTGAAACATTTTTGCATTAAAACAATTTTTTGTGTGCCACTAAAAATATTTTGCATTAAAAAAAATGTTATAGCAAACGAAAAAAAAAAAAATGCATTGAAAATAAAAGTTTTATTGAAAACACAAATATTTAAAAAAAAAAACAAATTTTATATTTCAAATTAAAAATTTTCTGCATTGAAAAAAAAATTCAATGCATTAAAAGTGAAGGTAGGTACATTCAATATTTCTTTTGTAATATACTCCAAATTTCTTTTAATTTAGGCTATTTGTCATTCATTAGGTATTTCAACTATGTAGTACCTACCTATATTAAAGCTTATATAAGTCCAAATAGTCAACATTTAAAGAAATCTTCCGAATATTAAAAATAAAAATATTAAATGCATTGATTTTATTTTTCAATGCAAAACATTTTTTTTTTTTTAAATAAAATTTGGTTTTTAATGCAAAATTTTTGTTTGCAATAAAAATTTTATTTTTTAATGCAATTTTTTTTATTTGAAACTAATAGGTATTTTTATATACCAAAAACGATACCGTCTTTTCCAAGTAGCACATAAATTAAAAAAAAAAATATGGGTATATACTTTTTTAAATTTATTAAAAGGAGAGTGACTTTAATCTATACATTTTAATTTTTTTTTTATGTTAACACAGCAATATAATTGGCAATGGTGATAATTACCATTACATTAAGTAAGTGTCACACAACAACCTGCAACGATCTGTAAGAGTGGATCTTCTGGATGGAAGTGAGTAAAGTGAGCGTGAAAAAAAAATATCGTCACGGGTGGGATACTTTTAAATTGAATTTATATTTGTTCTCTTACATTACACATAATAATACCCAGAGTAGAATATCTTTAATAGTTCAACTGTCCAAAGAAAATGTTTGAACTTTATTATTTTTGAATGCCTACATGTCACGGGTGGGACATGAAAAGGAAGAGATTCTCAGGCAGAATAGGTTCTTACAGAATGTCTTCGAATTTTTTAAAAATTTTAATTTAATTCCTTTAGTTTCTTACAAAAAAAATGCCAAAGCTTTTTTTTATAAAAAGCGAATAAACATAAATATTATTGTTTTTTCATAAAAAGATCAGTTTTCATTGTCACGGGTCGTCTAACTTTTTTTATCGCGGGTGGGACAAGTGCAAATTTCTTTGCAATAGAAGAGTTTTTTTTTATGAAATGAAAACAAAATCTAATAATCTACTACCTTAACTAAATACTTTCATTTCAGAAGTATATTGTTGGATTTTCCCTTAAAAACTGTTCTTTGTATGCATTTTTCAGTGCATGTAAAAAATTGTAATTTTTCCAAAATATCTCATTTAAATAATGTTTCTCTTGGAAAGTGTTCCCTAAATAAGGAAGCATTTTCAAGTCGAGACTTAACCGTTTTCTACTTAATAAACTTCTTTGAACAACAGCAGTAAACAGAATTATATGACCTGCATAATATAAGACGAAAAGTCTTATTTCATTTGAAACTAACTTTATTTTTTGTACTCACAACTCAAGCTTGTTTGTGAAAAAATACGTTCAACTTCATCTAGCTCTACAGAATATTTACCGAAAAATATTCACCAAAACACGTCTTATTAATACAACTTCTCATCCTTCTTTACAGAGTCAAGGTGTATTATCACAGAAATTTACAGTAAAATTTACGGCAACCATAAAAATGTCATACACATAAAGTAAATTTAAAATAAAATTTGAAAAAAAAAGAACAAGTTGTTTTGATGTGAGAAAAAGAGAAATAACCTAGACAAACCTTTGCTGGTTTGGTTGGTTGGTCATGTCATCTACTCTTGCAGCACCAGGAAGCACATTATTATGTCATTTTTCTCCAAAAATTGACAAAATAACGACATTTTACGTTCTCACAAAATATAAACCGCAAGCTTTTTGCTCCACTTCAAAAATATCCAAAGGTAGGTTGGTATTGGTAGATAGTGCTGGCCAGGACACACTAAAGTAATAAGGCAGAGAATATGAAAAACCGGTATGACACTATGGCACTGAAACACACCCACACAACATATCCTTCTTTTTCTGGTTGTGTTTGTTTTATTTTTGACAGGAAACATGACTTTTACGGTTTTTCATAGTAAAACAACTTTACGATGAGGCGAACTGACACTATATGAGTCCTTTTTCTGCTAGGTTACTTGCCACAACAACTACAGCAGTAATAAAAGGGCATCATATTCAAACTATCAAAACTGTTTACTCTCAGAGCTGCTGATAACTTTTGTTGAATGCAACCACCACCTTCACCATACGATGGGCTTTATGTTTAATGAAATTTAATTTTTAATAACTTTTTCGTATAGCTTTTGGTTAAGTTTTTATTCTTTTTATTTTTTTTTTCGTTTTTTTTTTTTTAATTTTTATTTAACAGCAACAACCCACAACAACAGCAACAACAAAGTCAATTGTTGCGTTGGGAAAAATTTAAGTTGCGTTAAATTATAAAAAAAAAAATTGTTAAATGAGCTTTAAAATTGCTTTACTGTGTTTGGAAGGATGAGTATTAGGGTGGGTCAAAAAAATCGAAATTCTTTTTTTTTGAATTGGTACTCCGAAAAATTGATTGCTAGACCCCTCTAGAATATACACACCAAATATGAGCTCTTTATATTAATGGGAAGGTCCTCCGCTTTGCAATTTTCCATTTTTACATCAAGCTTCTACTAAAAAAAAATTATTTTTTTATTAATTGACTTTTTAGCAAATTTCTTTTCATATTCTTGTAGGAAATTGAACGCTCTACAAAAAAGGCCTTATACTCTTTTTTCGTTTATCTAGCCGTTGAATAGATATTTGAGGTGCAAAAATCGAGAAAATTTTTAAAAATTCGTTTTTTGTTCTTAATTTTGTAACAAATTGAAAAATTATAATAATCAAACGCGCAAGACATATTCTTGTTGGAAATTGATTGCTCCACAAAAAAGGTCTTATTAACTTTTTTCATTAATCTAACCATTCTAAAGATATTCGAGGTCAAAGTTAAAAAAAAATATAAAAACATTTTATATTTAAAAAAAAAATCTAATTCACTGAAACTTCATTATTTTCAAATTAGCAAGATATATTCTTGTAGGGACTTAAACGTTCTACAAAAAATTCCTTGGAATGAAATTGAAAAAAAATTTTGATTTTTTTGACCCACCCTAATGAGTATAAAGTACACCATGAAAATGTAGTCTTGAGCGATATTTTTATAACACTTTGGCTGTTAAATGGGTTTTTATTTTCCCAAACACAGCAGATGTCGGTACTAAAAATATAAGGACTCTCTTTTCCTCGTAGGTGGAGTTAAAAATTAAAGAACGTTAACTTCTTTTTTTTTTGTCTAAGATGAGTATATGATGAAAAGGAAAGACCGATGAGATGAGCATATGGTGTTTACCAGTGTAATTAACCTACAAAATACGCGTTAAAATATAAAATAACACAAAATGTATATAAAGTTGCTTTATGAATTTATGTGAAATTCAAGTGTTTATTTTTATGCGTTTAATAAAAGAAGTTAAAAAATAATGAAGTCTAAGGATTTTGTGTGAGAGGACTTAGATATAAATTCTAGAAAATTATATTAATCCTTTAAATGCCAATATAAAAATAAAATATACCTACTATAACAGAACAACTTTAAAAATCCGTCTTAATCATTTACTGGAACAAAGGTAGTGTTTTTGAAAAAATAATTTTTTTTATTCAGGAGTTTTTCTAGAATTAAAAAAAAAATAAAAATACCTAAATTACTGATGATCAAAACTTATCTTAATTCTTAACGATTAGAATTTTATTCAAGTAATGTTATTTTTTTTTTTTTGTTTATTTTCAGGTGAGTTAACAACAGCAAATATCTATATCAAAACATTTGTTTGGTCTTAACTTATGTAAGTGTTCAATAGGTATAGTAAAAAATGCGTTATCTAGGAACAAAGTAATTAAATACCTACATTAATGTACAAAAGAATTCCGAAAAAATTTGAAGTGAAAAAGAATTACTAATTATAGATCGGAAAAGAAATAAAATTTCAAGAATAAGCCGTAATTTGAGAGGAATATGGCCACCAACAAAAAAATTTTTTTCCAAAATCATAAAAAGCGTAATAATTTGGAAACAAAACTATAATCCTTAAAATTCCTACAAGTTTTTCAACTTAAAGGAACACCACATTTGTCCAGGGTTTTTGTGAGCATACAAATGCAATTAATTTAAAATAGTTTTCCAATAAAAAAAAAAACCTATAACAAAATACAATCAAGTTAATTTAAAGATTGAAACAATTGTTTGATTTGATAAGTTTTATTAAGTTTTTCAAAAAATGTTTAAAAAAATGTTTAAAAAAAAAAATAACATGATATCTGTAAAGATAAATGAATCCGGAACGTTTACGTTGGGTGTTACAATAAATAAAATGCACGACTGGGGCCGCACGTACTTGCTCTTATGTTATCATACCTTTTATGTCAAAGCTTTTTTGTAAAAATATTTTGAATTGGTTATAATTTGATTTTTTAAGGAATTTCATAAGAAATGCAAAAATATGTAATTTTTTTTATAATTTCTTAAGCCATATTTCCGTTATCCGTATTTTTTGAGAAACACTAAAAACGCAATTATGTTAGATTTACGTACAACATTACGTGTGTTAAATTTAATCAAAATCGTTAGAGTCGTTTTCGAGAAAATTGGAATAACTCATTAACGATGCACGGGAAGAGCCGACATCGGTGATTTAAAAAAAAATTTTAATATCATATTTTCACTATACGTATTTTTTGAGAAAAACTAAAAACGCAGTTTTGTTAGATTTACGTACAGTATTACGTGGGTCAAATTTAATCAAAATCGTTAGAGCCGTTTTCGAGAAAATTGCAATACCTCGAACATTTTGTATGGGAGGTATATGTTCTAAGCAAGATATTACAAAACAAAAAAAAAACCAACCTTGGAAATTACGAAAAAATCATCTGTACCAAATTTCAAGAAAAACCGTTCACCCGTTTAGGCTGCAGCTTCATGTACACCTTTTTTTGACGACGCACAGACGCACAGACTCACCGACGCACAGACCGACGGACGTCATGACGAAAACCACTTTTTCGGACCTCTCCATCATCGTAATGTTAGTTTCAATTAAAACCTCGAATTTTTTTTTTTGACACGAAACCAATACTTGCCCTATAGAGCAGCTTTAAAACTTATATAAACGTAACTTAAAAGGTTAATTCTTTTTATTTAAATGTAAAGAAATAATTGATATTAATTAAATCCTTTAATAAATTCTATGTGAATGGTTACAAAATACCAAGTGTGCTTTTAAAATTAAAAAACGTTATTTTCTAAAAGAAAATTTTTAGATTTTTGCTATATCATTCTCAAAAAAATCCAAATGTACAAATAAAAAAAAAACATCGAATCATTTTTAATAAATTGCACGACTGGGGTCGCACGTACTTGCTCTTATGCTTAAAGTAACTATAATGTCAAAGCTATTTATTCAAGAAATTTAAAATTTGATATTTTGAAGAAATTTTATAAGTAGTACATATAAAAAAATTAAATCTGTTTTTATAATTAATTAAACTCCGTTTAAAATTATCTTAAAAAAAAAAAATAAATATGTCATTTTATTTCTTGTATAAAAAGGTATTTTTAGAAAAAAAATTTCGAAAATTGTAGGAGCCGTTTTTTTAAAAAATAAATTTTTATTTATAAAAATTTTTTAATATTTTTCAAAAAAAAGTTGGTATGCCATTTTGAAGAAATAATTAATTTACACATAAAAACTAAATTTCAAAATTTTTCATTGATCCGTTTTCAAAAAATTGATTTTTCAAAAAAAATTTTGAAATATTTTTTCAAAATCCAAAAATGCGTTTTTTGAAAATTTTCTAAAATTTTAAAATTATTTTTACTTACACACTTTTGTATAAAAATTTTCATTTAAATCGGGTTAATGTTGTACGAGATATTCAGAAACGAAAAAAACCGTTCTATGACAGGTACCGTTAATAACGGTACAAAAAATATTTTTTTTATTTAAAAAGTTGGCTCTTATGTGTAGTACTAAACACAAAAATTTTAATCAAAATCGTTAGAGCCGTTTTTGAAAAAAATTAACTTTTCTATTTCCGTTATATGGCAGGTACCGTTAGTTTTTGTCATAAAAAAAAAATTTCAATTTCCCCTCTAGGGAATCACCAAAAACTGCTAACTACCAAGTTTGAAGAAAATCACTTCACTCGTTTAGGGTGCAGCTCCTGATAGAGACAGACAGACAGACAGACAGACAGAATTGCCGGACCCACTTTTTTTGGCATTCTCCATCATCGTAATGTCATGTAAAATTGTTATCTCAAGTTCGATTTTTTTTACGAATCCTAAACTTGCCCTATAGTACCTATATCGCAAGTAAAAAATTGATTGAAAACTGCTAAATCTTAACTAAATGCTATTCATAGAATTCTGTATAAAAATTTTGGTTGAAATCAGTTCCACAGCTTACAAGAGCCAGCAAAGAAGAAACAAGTATCATAAATAACATTGAAAAATATGTTGGTTTTTAAAAGTACCAACTTATGCGACATTTCACATAATGAAAAAAAAAAACTTTTTAGCAGTTTTTGAAAAAAAATAAGCTTTCCAAATTGGTTGTATGGAAGGTCCCGTTAAAAAAATCAATTTCAATCATCTTAAGTTCATTCAGTTCGATATTTTTTTGCATGTGCAAATTAAAGGGCTTCAAAACTTTAAAACAAAATAAGAAAATTTACCTATAAAAAAAAAATGAAATTTGTTTTATCAAAGGAAAAAGACAGCATCTGAAATGAATTTCAGTTTAAAAAAGAAAATAAAAAATAAAAACAAATTTGAAACAAAGTTGGTACGCCATTTTGTTGTAAAATTTAACCAACACCTTAATCTAAAATTTCAAAAAATCTCATTTTTCAAAATAAAATTACCTACAATACAAAAATGAAATTCAAAATTTAAATGTAATCTGTATGAATGCTTTTGTTTAAAAAGTTTCGTTGAAATGGAATTTGTCGTTTTAATAGAAATAAAAAAAAGAATAGTAGGTAACTTTTTAACTTTTTTTTAAATTTTTTTTAAGTCCTTCAATAAATCACATTTGTTTACAGTAATATTTCAAATAGTTTTATAGCAAGCGCACTTTTACACCTACTGCTACTATCGCCGTTAACATTTCTTCTTATTGCCGCATTTAATTTAATTTGTATTTATTAATTTTAATCAAATCTATTTCCTCCACTTAACCATACTTAACCAAAATCTCAAATTTAAATTTGTAGAGTGAGATAATTGTATCCATCTTCCACGTCTTTTCGCTTCAAGTATCATTATCTGTTTAAAGAGTGCACTTTATCAAGTGCCAATCCAAGTTAGCCAAAACCCAACTTATTTTATTTATTTCTTAAAAATCTTAATTTTCTCTTCAGAAAACTTCATCTATCATTAGGTAGTTCTTCGTCCACCATCATCAACAACTTACCTAAATAGAAAATTATATACATAGTCGAAGCTATACACCCATCGACATCTTCAAAATCTTGTTAAACATTAATGTATTTTTCGCTCAAAAAGTGTTTAAAATATAATTTTGTCCAAAATTTTACAAAACATCACCCCCAACCTTCCATCATCTTTCAATACAAAATGAAAATGAACCTTTTCATTAACTCTAAGCAAAAAAAAAAGCAGAAACAAAAAAATAATAAGCAAATAAAAAGTAGGTAGATATACGTTTTCAGATCCACCACTAAAAAAGCAATATTTATCCGAAACCGAAATTATAAAAGTTTTTTTTTTTTTGCTTCTTACATCTTCAACGATGACTACGAGGATGGCAGCGATGACGACGAGTTAAGGAAGAAAAAAAAAAAGTTCAAGTTAAAAAGGAGTAAAACATTTCTCAGGCTACTTGGCTCTCATCCGCCTTCGATAATGATCATCATCTACTTATTTATTTTTTTTTTCAATTTTTTTTTTCTTCAAAAGAAATTTCTTAATTAACTTATCTTGTTACTTCGTGAGATTTTTCTCCTTTTCTGATTAATTTTTTTTTTCATTCGTCCTTTTCTTCGCAGTCAAAGATTTTCTCATTTTTTGAGTTGAAAATTTCTTCGATAATAATTTACTTGACGGAATATTCGCCCTTAGTTTCCGTTTTTAACCCTACCAACATTTCGATATAACTCGGTTATTGACACTGCCGGATTGTTAAACAATTTAATAAGGCTGTCATAAGTTCTAGTTTTGATATTTAGAAGAATTTGTGATGAAACCCCATGTTTTAATTTTATGTCATAACTGAATGTGAATTATATCGCGAAAAAAAAATCAAGTTGTTGAGCTTTCCGAGTTAAAAGGATTTCTTTTGAAATTTAAGAAAATTTGGGATGAAACACCACATTTTTAATTTTATGTAATAACTGAATGTGAATTATATCGCATAAAAAATCAAGTTATTGCATATTCCGGTTGAAAGGAATTTCTTTTGAAATTTAAGAAAATTCGGGATGATAGACCACGTTTTTAATTTTATTTCATAATTGAATGTGAATTATACCGCGAAAAAAATCAAGATATTGGACATTCCGGGTTGAAAAGATTTTTTTTTTTAATTTAAGAAAATTCGGGATGAAACACTACGTTTTTAATTTTATGTCATAAGTGAATGTGAATTATATCACAAAAAAATCAAGATGTTGAACATTTCGGGTTGAAAGGATTTCTTTTGAAATTAAAGAAAATTCGGGATGAAACACTACGTTTTTAATTTTATGTCATAAGTGAATGTGAATTATATCACAAAAAAATCAAGTTGCTGAACATTGCGGATTGATTGGATTTCTTTTGAAATTTAAGAGAATTCGGAATGAAACACCAGAAATGAGGCAAAAACTAAGTCCTCCCCTGGTTGGTGTGAGCAGCTGCTATTACTGGCGCTACTAGCCTTCTTCAACTTCCTTGTTCTTCTAATTAAAGAAAATTATTTTGTCTCAATCCTTTTTTTTTTTTTTTCTTGTTTCTGTGTTAATGATTTTCTCATTACTTTTTGAATACCTAACTTTTGTTTTAAAATATTTTTTTTTTTTTTGTTTCAATTTTATTTTTAATTTCTATTTTTTTGTTCCTTAACTTCTTTCATGCCGTTGAAATGGGACACAATCTTTTATTGGCTCAGGAAGTAATGCAATGCAGAAATTGCATTAACAAGGACATACAAAGCAGAGTATAATTGGAAGGAGGGGGCAGTAGTAAGCCAGAAAAAAAAATTTAATTCACTGCATAAACTGCAGCATAGAACAAAATGAAGAAGTAGAAAAAAAAAATGTCTGACAAAAAAAAAAAGGAACTCACTTGCAGAACAGAGAAAACATAGAAAAAGCAGCAGCAAAAATTCACTAAAAGCAGTAATTTTTAGCCAAACGCTGCTGATGCTGTTTCAGCAGCAGCAGCAGCAGTGAAATGGTAGCTATATAAAAATGGGTAAAATGCGAAAATGGCAATGAAAGAGGATACCAAGATGAAACTCCATTAAGTTGATTTTGTGTAAATTCTTTTCAAGAGCAGTTTCTAGTCTCCGCTCCTGTCAAAGGATTAATTTCATTACATGCGGTCTGTTTATCCTTTATCTGGTTTGGGGGCAAGTTTTTTTTTTTTTTTTTAGAAAGAAACCTTAAAGAAAAAAAGACTGCTGCTAGTAAGGATGTGGTGTATTTTTTTTTTTTTTTCTAGAAAAAAGAAAATTAAATAAAAATCCAGAAAAACCACAAAAAAATGGGTAAAACTCTTAAAAGAATCCCCACACCACCGACAGAAGCGCTGGATGAGCTCAAATAATGTTAAATGCATTGCATACTTTATCTGCACAACTACTTTCTTGTAAAAATTCATAAAATGATTAACAAAAAAAAAAAAAAGTTGTACAAGAGTAAGTGTTTTTTATTTTCACTTCATGATGATGATGATTTTACGGAATATATGGAAATGTTACTTTTTGAATAAAATTTAACTATACATGGTTTGCCTTTTTTCATTCTGTAACTTTTTGTTAATTTTTCCTTGACCATTATGGTTGCCAAAGTCTCAAATTTTACTCAAATTAAAAGTCCTTACGTTATCTGAGTTTTATTAGACCTAAAACTCCTGGTTTTGCAGTAAACTATGGAGTACCTCAAGGTACCCATTTGAGGCCAGTTCTTTTTCTTAATTTTTTAATGTATTTATTTAATTATTTAATTTATACAAATCGATTTAAATGGGTATGATATATCGATTCTTAGTGTTTGTTTGGACATTAAAAAAATTTAAACTATCCATTTATAAAGTTTTCTATACTTAATCAGTAAACTAAAGCATTAACACCGAATAGCGTGATACAAAAATCGATTTCTTTAAATTTAAATTTTTTTTATACAATAAAAAGTTAAAAAGTAGGTGATTTCAATTGAATTCACTCAATGCAAATATAAAGAATAAAATGAAAAGCCTGACAATATTATCATCATCATCATCATTATCCATCCATCGAGCCAGCTAGCAGCTGGAACTCAATCAACAATACGCGCAGCGTCCTACATTCAATTCATTCAAATCGATTTTTGGCCTCCGAAGGACACTTGTCAATCACAAAATACACCCCCCCCCCCATTTTGACGAAAGGGTTATTCAGATATAGGACGACGACTATGACGATGACGACCATCAGGCCAAACTCATCACTATGCATTTGACAATTCATTTCACAATGTCCTTCACTTTGGTCATCATTTTTACTCGACTTTCACATCAATATCATCTTCATCACTATTATCACTTTCATCATCATCATCGTCATCATTATTATCATCATCCAGAATGATGATGATATTCACTCTTAAGAGTCCTTTTTCTGAATTCAATTGGAAATTGTTTGGTCATATAAATTTTACCTCGAGAGTGTTTCTGTAAGAGTATAAACGTAATTGAAAAATCACATTTCTCTAGACGAACGATTTATTTACTAGGGCAAAATTTTATTTTTATTGTGGGTGCGGTTGCATTTCTTATTCAAAAAATGCAAAAAAAAAATCATCATTATTGCCCATAGTTATTATAATGGATTCCAATGCTTTTAACATTAAATGTAGGATATTGGAACATAAAAATAAAAAAAGCAAATAGAGGAAGTGGCTCTTCGATTGGTAATAATACTTTCAGGGATGGATTTAGGTTGTGATGGGTAGCCTAAGGCTTTTTTCAAAATGTTAAATTTTATTGATAGCTAATGTAAGTTTTAAAAATACATTAGTTTAGGAATAAGTTAAGAATTATCAATCCAAAATTGACTATTTTATTGAATTTTGTAAGACACAATATTTTTAGTACTTAAATTCTTTTTTTTTTTTTTGTAATTAATTAATCCTGATTAAAGTTCCAGAAAAAGCTAAAATTAATATAATTGAAATTTGTGTTATTTTAAAACACAATGTGAACTATAAACATTAAAAAAAATTTTAAATGGTGAAAATCGACTGCGATAAATAATCCACGCAATATTGAATAGAAATTATAAAAAAAAAAAAACAGATTTCCTTTGACCGTTTATAAATCAAACTATGTTTATATAATTCAATATACTAAACCATAACTACACGGAAAAAAAAGGCACCATAAAATCCAACCCTCTTGAAACAATACGATTTCCGCTTAATACAAGTGGAATCCGCTTAAATTCAGTTATTTTTAAAGTGAATTTTATTTCATTTTAATGTGAATTTTCATCCTTAAAAACCGACAAAAAATTTTAAAATTATAGTCAGAATTCAGCTTTACTTGCAGTTTACCATGCTTATTTTCAACAGTGACATAGGCTCATAGTAAAGCAATCGCCTAGTAGCCTAAAAGTTGTAGGTTCGATCCCCAGTGACTGCAAGTTTTTTTTTTGTTTTATTAAATTTTTTCACATACAAATAAAATGATTTCCCGCTTAAATCAAGAGGTTTTATTTTAAATTTCCGCATTAAAAAAATTAAGAAGATTTGTCTGCTTAATTTAAAACGGAAGTCATCTTGGCAAAAAAAAAAATCCGCTTAATTTAATGAGGAATCCGCTTGTTTTTAGGTGGACTTTTTTCTCCGTGATGGAGATATAAGGAGATTTTGAAAATAAAACTGGGTTTAAATCACGTAAAAATTATCAGTCCCAAGCCTTAAGCAAATCTATTTAAGTCCAGATTGTAAGTTTTTGAAGATGGCCTTGGTTGGTTAAAAATTAAATAAATATAAAAAAATAAAAATACCTAAAATATTTTATCGCCTTGAAACTTTATTTATTTTTTACTTGCGATATAGGTACTATTATATCAAGTTATGCATTCGTAAAAAAAAAGTTAAGATAGCATTTTTCCATGACATTACGATGATAGAGAATGCCAAAAAAGTGGATCCCGGAAGTCCGTCTGTCTGTCTGTCTGTAAACGAAGCTACAGCCTAAACGGATGGGCCGATTGATGCCAAACTTGGTATATAGCATTATTTGGCGACTCTCCATAGGGGTTTTTGGAATTAATTTTTTTGGACCAAAAATAACGGTAGGTACTTGTCATATACCGATTTGAGTAAAATTGAAATTGCTCAAAAACGGCTCCAACGATTTTGTTTAAAAAATTTAAATGTAAGTTTAAAAGCAAGGTCTATCTTCTAATAAAAATTTTTTTTTAAAAAATCATTATTAACGGTACCCGCCATAGAACCGTTTTTTTTTCAAATCCGATTATCTCCGAAACCGCCTGTTCGATTTCAACGAAACTTTTTGTGAAAAAGAATTTATATAATTTTAATATAAACCAAAAACAAAATTAAAAAAAAAAAATTATTTTGGATTTTTAAAAAAATTTTGAAATTTTTTTTTTGAAAAATCAAATTTTCGAAAATTTTGAATTTTATTGAAATTTTGTTTTTAGATGTTGATTAGTGATTTCTACAAAATGGCATACCAATTTTATTTAAAAACTTTTTTTACAAGAAATTATTTATAAGAAATTAGGTTTTTAAAAAACGATTTTGAAATTTTTTTTTTTTAAATACACCTTAATATATCAATCAAAATTGCATACTTGTTTTGGAGGGCAATTTGATTCCAGATTTTATTTTATTTAAAAAAAACGAATTTTATTTAAAAAAAAATTTTTTTGTACCTTAGGTACCTACATTTTCCAAATTCCTAAATAAAAAGTCTTAAAAATTTAAGCAACTTGAACTCTAAGAGCAAGTTCGTGCGACCCAGTCATGCATTTTATTTTTATAATTTTCGCATTACCTTAAGAACTTATGTTTTTAGTATTATGTATTTTATTTCTACAAAACTACAATTATTCTTCTGGAAAAGGGTTTGGTTTTTTTTTTTTTTATAAATATTCACAATGCATACCAATAATACAATACCAACATGATTATTTAAGAAGATCTTCCCTAAGTAATAGATTAAAAATAAAACAATTTATGCATACAAAAGTCCTGATTAGTTTCATTTATTTAAATTTTCTCAATCTTCCTGACCTAAAATGACAAAACAAGCGGAATTTTCCTCGCCCTATTCAACATTGCCAAAATGCATGATAAATCCGCTTATGAAATACATTTTAGCCAATCCGCCGCGCATTGACACTCTTCTCACAAAAAGTAGTTGAGTTGAAATCTCCTTAAAGTATATATAAATATCTCTCCCAATGATGATGGAAACCCCTTAAGCCTCTCTGCGGACGAACATTATTGCAGCCGGAAACAATCGAAACTGAGAACTAAAAGTGCATGAATAATTTATAGTATTCTCAATTCATTCAAAATTTATATATTTAAAGTGTGCGAGAAAAAAGTACTGTAGCTATTGTGAAAATCTTAAACCACACAGAGAGTAGCTATTTGTATATACTTACTCACGACGACAGCGAAGACAAAATGCATTTCGATTTTGTTTGGTCAGCTGAAGTTGTGCGGCAATAAAATACTGTATCTTGGCCTAGTCCCCCAAGGGATAAGTGATTTTCTGGTTTTTATTATTTCGATCTATTCCAACAACAACGCAACGACGACTATGACAAAAAGGACCCCCAAGAACCAATGACGCTGACGACCTAATTCTTTAAGTGCTTCCCAATGTCATCGTCCGTCGTGGATGTGCTGCGGATACTTTCAAGAACCGGAAGTAAATTGCTTGAGGAAAATTATTTATGAAAGATAAATTGGTTACCAAGATTGTGGCTAACACGAAACAATATAAAATGGCAATGAATGATTTAGGCCAAAGTGGGTTAGAGCCAAGTGGAGACTGGAGAGAGGTGGCCGTCATTTACATGATCGATTAGAGGCTAAGAGCCAATTAGACATTTTCTGATTAAAACATAATGAGGGATCTTCTTGAAGGCGGAACGACTAATAGATACATATTTGTTTATGTCCAGAATTCTTCATCCCACAAATGAGGATAATTGATTATGTTTTTCCTTCTCATTTTTTTTTTTTTTTTTTTTGAGGGGGAAAAAGAATAAGAACGAGCATTTGTCTACATAAATATGAAATGAGTTTCTACACGGAGAAAAAACTGACACTTATAATAAGATGATGTCCACCTTAAATCCCAGCTTCTTAAAACTATATGATTTCCGCTTAATTTAAGTGGAATCCACTTAAATTCTGTTAATTTTAAGGTGAACTTCATTTCATTTCGTTTCATTTTAATTTGAACTTTCATATATTTTTTTTTGTATTTTAAAAAGCTTCCACAAAAAAGTGAGATGATATTCCGCTAAAATTAAGTGGATTTCTTTTAAATTTCCGCATTCAAGAAATTAAGAAGATCTGTCCGTTTAATTTAAAAGGATGTCATCTTGGCAAAAAAACCATGCAGAATTCCGCTTAGATTAATGTGGAATCCACTTCTTTTTAGGTGGTCTTTTTTCTCCGTGTACCTAACCTGAATTTTTTTTGAGTGTACGACCACAACGTTAGTCCTTAAAGAATGATTGAATGTTCATTTTGCAAATAAAAATTTGCTTTATTTAAACTCTCAAACTTAAAGATGTTCCTTTCGTCCTTGTAGACGAAAAATTTGTAAATTTTTCAAGGACTTTAGGGGTTTTCATGTAATTTTTTTTGTTAAAACAATTTTCAAAATAGAATGCCAGACAAAAGATTGAAATTATGGTTAAAGTTCTGCATATTTGCTAATGACAATTGGAAAAATTGCTTTATAATGTCCTTGAATTTGAAAAAAGCCTTTGAAGAACTTTTTCTCAACATTGACATATTTTTATTTTTTTATTTTTTTGTTTCAACGACAAAACAATGCGTAAGGCCATGGTTTGTTTTAAACAATGCTTTTTCCTTCTTTTTCTTATGTATTACAAATATCATCATCATTATCATTCTCCAAGGTAGGTTCGTATACGGCTTTAACTTTATCCTTTTGTCAAAATTAAAAATACAAAAAAAAAAATTCTCATATGACAAAAGGATCTTTTGACACAAAAAAATATCACAATTTCTATGCTTTGTAAAAATTTTGTTTGTATGTCCTTGGAGATGGAACTTTTGAAATAGGTTTTTTTTTTGCATTTAATTATGTTTTACAGGATGAGTAAAGTTAAAACTTAGTTTTTTGAACAAGTGTTGAAGGTTTAGAGAGACTTTAATTTGTATACAAAAAAAAGTTGCGTTACATTAAAAGGATATAAAGAAATTAGAAAGACAACATATGGTTGGATTGTAGTGTGTGTTTGTATCGTTTGTGATGAGAATTATGGTATGGTGGTACTAACCTCGGTTGGAATTTTTTCGTAACGACTTTGAACTGCAAAAAAATCCAAGGATAAGCAAGATAATGCGATATTTTTAATGAGATAATTTTTTTTTTTTCGTTTGTTCTCTAAATTTCGCATTGCTTTTTTGGAAAGATTTTAATGAATTTAGAATGAGAAATTAATGTGTTTGTAAATCTTGCAAAAAAAAAAAAAAAAAAAACAAATGAACCGAGTAAATGTCCCTGAAGTTATTTAGAATTCCAAAAGTTGTAAAGAATTTAAAAGGGTTCGTTTCTTTTATGTTAAGAAAGACCAAAATGAGGTAAGGATAAAACAGTAAATGTTCGTTACAATAATCAACTTATGTATAATAATCAACTTAAAATTTCAAATAAAACCTAGAAAGTAGTAAGCTGCTGATGCGAAACAAATTTTTTCTGTCGGTCTTAAACAGGGGAACCAAATTACACATTAGGGGTACTTATAGATCACTTTCTTTTTGGTACACGCCTAAGCCAAGAAATGTTACATGGGCGAGTATAAAGCACAAAATGGTGGTTCAATTTTAGAGCCTAGCTCGAGAAACAAGGAATCACTCACGTCCCTTACTTTGGCGGACACTTTGAGCCGGAATCAAAAAAAAATAATCTCATTAATTGTAGCTAATTAAATGCTAATTTGTTGCGCAAACAAAAAATTTTTAGCTCGCATAGTTTTTGAGTTATTGAATTGTCTGCTAAAATAAGTCTGAAGTTAGCGGATGAAATCTGAAAAGATTTAAATGCAAATTTGTAGCTTTTTAAATGCTTTTTAATTCCATAAACTTGGTTTTTGAAGCCTCAACAGTTTTTTTGATATTTAAAATTCCGCTAAAATAAGATTGAAATTATCGGACGAAACTAGGAAAATTAATATTTTTTTGATGCCCAAAATTGTAGCTAATTAAATGCTAATTTGTTGCACAAAAATTAATTTTGTAGCTCAACCCAGTCAATTTTTTTTTTCAACTTAAAGTTTTAGAAGTGCACTTCCGGTTTGACCAGGCCAGTGGAGACATTTCAAACAAAAAAAAACAGTTTTTTAAATTTTTTCTTTTGCCATAAATTGTAGCTTTTGAATACATTATTTTTGTAGCTCAAACCGTTTTTGATGTATTCAAGATTTTGTTTTAAAAAGATAGCTCAAAAAAATTCGAAATTTGTAGTAATGGCTAGGCTAAGACGAAATCCAAAAACCTCGATTTTGTAGCTCGATTAGTTTTTTTGTTATTCAATATCCCGCTAAAATAAGACTCAATTTCATATGTAACGGTCAAAATTTTCAAAAAAGTTCAATTTTAATTTAAATTAAAAGTTAAAATTAGCATTTAATTAGCTACAATTAATAAGATTAGTTTTTTTTGATTCCGCCACAAAGAAACAAAGTTTCCGCAAAAGTAAGGGACGTGAATCGCTCGTTCATCCCGCGAATTCGAATTCGCGCGAATTTTTATTTTCACACCTCAAAATTGATTCTCCCCTGGGCAAATTTTTTTTCCGCTTCGCGTTTGGGTTGCACAAATTAAATAGATTCTTATGTTAGCAAATGTTTTTCCACTTCGCGTTTGCCAAATTATAACACTTCACTAACATACAAACATTTGCGTCTGCCTGGCGATCTAACATAACCTAAGCAGAGGAACGAACTTGCGTGAGCGGCCCACTTAGGATATTTAAGTCGCCAATGTTGGCGTCTTTTTAACTAACTGAAACCTTGCCTGGCTCGCTTCACGGGTTCTCAGTATTTTAAATCCCTTTTAGGGTTATCTGTCCTGCTCCCGTAACTTCGTTGCTCCGCTAAGGGTATGTAAAGTCGCCAGCCAATAACAACACTTTTTTAACTTAACTGTGCCTTGTCCCGTTAATGTTAATTCCAAATTTAATGGAACTAACATCCAATTGGGTTAGTTCCGTTTGTGTTACACTCTTTTTAGTTTCTTGAAAACTGGATTTCGAAATGAACTGCTGATTTTCCAGATTCTGTAAAAAGTAAAATTAAAAACTCGCGACTCTTTTTCTTCTTATTTAGCTTCTTCTTGGTGAAATGGGAATCAAGTTAAGATTCAGAGGGAAAGAAAACCACACGTTTTTTCCGAAATTAGATTCCGATCACCTAGCATGGGAACTTACTCCACTTTACTAAAGTGGGTTTCGTTCCCACTGAGTGAAACTAACGACCTCAGTGGACTTAGTTCCCGTGGACTTATTTCCCCGCACCAGGGAATTCACTATATCGAGCTTTTATTGTATTCGAAAATACGAATAATAAATAAGTTATATACAAATACATACAATAATTCTACTCTCCCGAAGGAGATTGTCTTTTTTTTCTACTTTTCGCACGAATGATTTTGCTATTTCAGAACTATCACTTTTTGTGTATTCCTTTAAAATCCTGCTATTGTTCCTGTCGCATGTAGTGCATATGCTTCAGTCCTTTTTCTTTACGATTTCGGGTGAATATTGTTATCTGAATTTTCCAAATGTCTGTTTAGTTTATGACAAGGAGAATAATATAGCGTCTCTGTATACTTATCGTGCATTTTAATACTCTATCCCCCTAAAAAAAAAACATCCTTTTTTTGGAATAAAATGCGTGAATATGAATGATGACACATTTCTTTCGTTGGTTGGTATTTACAATTCCGCTTAAACTCAGAGAAAAGCTTTGCATGCACTTAACACAACAGCCAGGATAAAAAGACATAACAAAAATTTATTTTCATTCTCTTTTTCTGCTGTATGCTGTTCAAGAGGCCGAAACAAAAACAGGAAGTCTTAAATCAATTTTCGGTTAAAAACATTTTTTATCAAAAAAGTATTATTTCAAACCAATTCAATTAAGAGGGATAAAATTAGTAATGGGAACTATCGAATGATTTGAACTATCGTTAGTTAGTAAATGAGTGATTTGAACTATCGAATAGTTCATTCATTCATTTATTCATTCGAATAAAAACTATCAAATAAACTATCGGATAACAACTATCGAACAAGCTATCGAATTAAAACTATCGAATAAACTATCGAATCAAAAAAAAAAAAATATACGAATGAAAGAACTATCGAGTAAAAAAAACTATTCCAATGAAAAAACTATCGAGTAAAAAAAAAAACTATTGGAATGAAAAAACTATCGAAAAAAAAAACTATTTGAATGAAAAAACTATCGCATAAAAAAACTATTGGAATGAAAAAACTATCGAATAAAAAAAAACTATTCAAATGAAAAAACTATTCGAATGAAAAAACTATTCGAAAAATAGTAACTAAACGAATAAATGAATGATTTCAAACTATCGAATGAATGAATATTTTACAACTATCGATAGTTTGATAGTTTTTATTCGATAGTTCCCATCACAAGATAAAATATGTAGCTGCTGGAAGTGAGTACCACGAACTCATAATTACTGAATGGTTTTATTCGTTAGTCCACCAAAAGTCTTGGGTAAACAAAATAAAATAATTTTATATCCATTTTCTTAATTAGATGTCTAAAAAAAAATTAAAGACATACCTAGATTGTATCAAGGTTAAAAACCGATATGAATTCTGATAAGATTAAAAAATAATACAAATGGTTTCCGTTAAATAAAATAACTCACATTTAAGTATAATATATACGATTTTATAAATCACTGCTTCTTAAAAATTATCGCCTCATATTTTCGCCAGGTACTGAAATATTCTAAATCTTAACATTTATTTTATTACACACGAACGAATAAAAAAAAATAATACACTCTTGTGTATATTTTCATGATAAATATACCGTTGCGGTTTAGTAATTCAGGTAATAACCATTCGTCATTTCACATTCGATTGTTTATATTTTAATTTATGTTTCTCGATGTGAATAAATAAAAATCGTTTCATCTAACTAAATAAAATAACCATTTTGGGGAAGGCGGAAAAATCCGCCAAAAACAAAAAAACAATACAAAAACATAAATTTTACCTCTTTATAACTCTCCAACAATAACAACAACAACAATAACTAGCCCCAAAATCCCTATTCTTTTCACTGCACGTTTTTGTTATATCCTTAAACCAATATCATAAATGCTCGCAAATAAACAAAAGAATACAATTAAATTCCCTTATGCAATTTCACATACAATTTTTCGCATTTATTTTCCACAAAAAAGTCCTGAAAAAAAAAAAAACAAACATGGAATATCCCTACACCCCCACAATTCCATTGCAAAAAAAAAAAGATAACTCTTCGATGGCCATCGATTCTTTTTGTGTTACCGGGGAATAACACCTCCTCCAGCTGGGGACTTTTTGTCCTTTTTATTTGTTTTTATTTACTCTTTGTATATTTCTGTGCGATGGGTATAAGGGTTTTTATGGTTAAACTGTTTTACTTTTGTTTTACGAGTATTTTGTGTTCCTGGCGTAGATTTCGTATACCTATACAATGCGCTTCATTAATTCATTTTTAGATAGAGAATTGTATGTGTGTTGTTTGGATGCTCAGTTTTTTATAGTCACTTGCAAAAAGGGTATGTTGTGTCCCTCTATATTCGCAGGTGAATGGGTAGCCATGGATACCCATTTAATAATAATTTCATCTCCAAAATGGGTGTCAGTTCGAGGGGATGTGTAGTGTATACTGGGCCATGAAGGTAGTATAGAGGATTATTTGTGAGTCCCAGGTGAGTTGAGGACACCATTGTGTGGTAAAAATGTAAACACTTTTCGTTTTCTACTGTGGCCGATTTTTTTTTGATTTTTTTGAAAAACCCACAACGCACACACTCTGGATCATTTGATTAAGTTCGATTTGTCTCATTTTTGAAGTTATACTTCTTATGGGAGGGTGAGTATGAAAATTTACTTTTTGACAAGAATGTCAAAGGGATTATGACGCGATCACCCTGGGTAGCAGGGCTGTCGTTTCACCTTTAGAGTAGGCAGTACTTTAGTATTTAAAAACGCAGTACGCCGCAGTACGGCAAACATAAAACACACAACACGTTGCAAGTTACATGTTTCATGTGGCAAGTTGCATGTGGCAAGTTGTATGTGGTAAGTTGCATGTGGCAAGTTGCATGTGGAAAGTTGTAAGTGGCAAGTTGCTTGTGGCAAGTTGCATGTGGCAAGCTGCATGTGGCAAGTTGCGTGTGGCAAGTTGTATGTGGCAAGTTGCGTGTGGTAAGTTGCATGTGGCAAGTTGCGTGTGGCAAGTTGCATGTGGGAAGTTGCATGTGACAAGTTGCATGTGGTAATTTCCATGTGGCAAGTTGCCAGGGTTGCAAAAAGCTCACATTTCAGCTCAGCTCACAGCTCAGCTCAAATTTGAGCTAGCTCAATTTTGAGCTAGGTACCATAGCTCAGCTCATTTGAGCTGAGCTGAAAGTGAGCTGAGCTGAAAGTGAGCGCCCCCAACTTCCAACGCCTATATCTCGGAATTTTGAAGAAAATGAAAAAAAAAATTTTGATGCCAAAAGGTAACGGGGACTCTAACCTACATTTGGGTACAACTCTCATCCCTGTAGGTCCACGCGTTCTCAAACCGGGAGAACTTATAAGTAAAAAAAAAAGTAGGCACGATTCTGAAAAAATAGGAATGATGTGGCGGTTTAACATGGAAGTCGATTTTTTTAAAATCCGATAATGTGCAAAGCGTAGGCCCATGACACAAGCTATCATTTGGCATCACTCCCAAAAATTGCTCTCAAGCGGTTTAGCTTCTAGGAGCGTTCAAAGATTCGGGGATTTTTCGAAAAAAAATTTTACCCCAACTTTCAAAGGCGATTTTTTCGGAATTTTGAAAAAAATCGAAAAACCGGATTATACCACTATCGGGTACCTGAGAATATAATCTTTCATATGGCACCACTCCCCTGTCTCTAGATCAAAGCGTTCGAACGCCTATATCGCGGAATTTTGAAGAAAATGGAAACAATTTTTTTGATGCCAAAAGGTAGCGGGGACTCTAACCTACATTTGGGTACAGCTCCCATCCCTGTAGGTCCACGCGTTCTCAAACCGGGAGAACTAAAAAAAAAAAAATTAGGCACGATTCTGATAAAATATTCATGATGTGGCGGTTTAACATGGAAGGCGATTTTTGAAGTTATACTTCTTATGGGTATGAAAACTTGTTTTTTGACAAGAATGTCAAAGGGATTATGACGTGATCACCATCTCCAAGACAATTTGGCAGCAGGGCTGTCGTTTCATTTTTAGAGTTGGTAGTACTTGAGTATTTAAAAATGAAGTATCAAGTTCCATGTGGCATGTGGCAAGTACCATGTGGAATGAAACAAGGTGCAAGTGCATGTGACAAGTAGCACGAGGCATGTGGCATTCAGTATGCAAAATGTGGCAAGTTGTATGTGGCAAGTTGCATGTGGCAAGTAGCATGTGGAAAGTAGCATGTGGCAAGTTGCATGTGGCAAGTTGTATGTGGCAAGTTTCATGTGGCAAGTTGACACAGTCGTAGATAAAATTTAATTTTTTTTCTCAAAAAATTAGCCCCGGAAATTGGTATGAAGATTCTTAATTTCAAATTATAAATAGGTATTTTTTCATGAATAACTATATCCAGATTGTCTTGGGTTAAGGTATGGAGATAGCATCAAAAAATTTCCTAAGATCACCATAAGCTGAGATTGTTAAAAAAATACGCTGTTTTATTATTTTAATAAGAATATAAAACAAAAATAATTAAAAATATCAAATGAAATTCATTTAATATACTGAGTGAGAAGTATAACTTCAGTCGCGTGTACGTGTACACACACTTTTTTTATGAAACTACATATTTTTTTCTCAAGTTTATACCTTTTCTACTTGATTACTGTAAATTCAAAGGACTGTAAAATGAATATAGCGCCATCTAGAGGCAAACACATGAACTATTTTTTTTTTTTGTTCAGAGCCTTTGAAAATACTCTATTATGTACCTGACTACGGCAAAGCCAAAAGAAGGCTTTACGAGTATGTTCATCCAAGTCATTATAATTACCTAAATACTTATCCTACTTCGATAAATGTAATATCGCTGGAATCGTATTGTTCTTCCGATGGTTACAGGCGATGCACAGTGGTTCCGTAGTAGGCCATAGGCCGAAATATCGATGTCAATATAATGACGTCATTTTTCGTTATATTTGTTATAAAAAGCCTATTCTTTAAGATAGCATAACAGACATTTTGAGAAAATAACGGAACTTTTCATATCGACCATGAAAAGTTGTCGAAAAAAGTCTGATTTCAATGCTTTATTTTTGGTCCCGAATTAACTTAAACTTTTAAGTGTATTTTTCGGTTAAAATTATTTTTAAAGTTTTTTTTTTGTTATGGAACTTAAAGTTGAAGGTATGTACTTTATTTAAAGAGTTTACAATTCTATTTTATTTAAAATTTTCAATAAAAAACAGATTAGAAAAGGACAGGTTCAAATTCCATACTTTTGTTTTTCTTCTCACTTTACCGAAACTTTTAACTATGTTGTCATCAATATAAATACATGATTCATATACATAAATTTTCTCTAGCACGTGTAGTTTCTTAAACAATTGAATCTATCTGCGAATAAGTGCGACGGGCTACGACTGACTCTTTCACACTCATTGTTTCAATTTTACCCATATTTCTCATATTTAAAACATTTTTAAGTTTTTATGTTTTCCTTAAGTTTTTGCACATATTTTTATAAAAATATATGATATTAAGCAAGCTTTAAATCTGAAATGTAACATAAAAATTATGACTGAAATTGAAAAAAAAAAAAACCAAATAAATAATTTTAAAAAATAACTTATCATTTGTTTGTATGTAGATTCAAGGCTTCTTTTTACATTTTGTTATTAAATATATAAGTAATAATAATACGTTTGTATTTGGTATATGATATTTTATTCGAATCTCTTTAAAGACTGAAGACTTAAGTTCTAAGCTAATTCTATTCTACCCTGCTGCTGGTGCAGCAATTATAATATTTTGCAGCGTGTGCAAAATATCACATTGCTTTCTATCTCTTTTGTGGCTGACGACGGTGTGAACGACTTCGTTTATAGAAGTCGTTGTGTCAGCATATAATGTTGTATGTCGGCGATGATATTGACGACGCGACGACGACGACGACGACATACACGACCGTCGCTTCCGCTGACGACCTAGGAGATCGTGTTAACTCCTCCCTCACTTAAATGAAGGCCGTCCTCGGTCTTCTTCAAGGCCTTGATCATGTTTTTTAGGTCGACTTTTCGACGTCGTTCGTTTTGACATTGTTTCAGTCTAGCAGAAATGTAAATTACTCCAATGATCGAAAGAGTAACGCAGGAGGCTATAAATGGGTGAGTCGTCAATTTGGTTTTCATTTCACCAATGTAGCGTAAGTTGTCTTCGTTTAATTTATGCAAAAACGGTAAGCTCAATATTTCCATATGACCGGTAATATTAACAATCGATGATGTTGCACTAATCGGATGTTTCTTCTGAATGTTGTTGTAATTAACAAATTTTGTTCCATTTATTGAAACTTCATCATCAAAAGTGAGCAAGTATGTCCCGTTGATAGCTATTTCAGTATTGTTGGCCTCCTTTATAATAACATGGTTGTTATTTATAACAATAATACCCTCATCGATTACAAACACTGCATCCCTATGATCTGGTTCTGTATTGCAATGCGCTGTTCCACCAAAGTGCAGTTGTTGAGCACATGTCTTGATAGAAACTTCCTTACAGAATGTAGATGCTGTTGTTTCTACACAATTTTCTACTGCCAGTACATGTTTTCCGCATTCTGCAACCACATTATTGCCGTTGAAGTATATAATTTTACCTTTATGCGCAACAGGGAAGATAATAACCTTCTTACAAACTATCTTAGGTTTAGGATACTTAATTATAAAATGCAATACATTTTCATTTTGCAAAATCTTAACACTAGAGGCTTCCATTAGTTCTACAATGCTTATGTTTACAAATTTTTCGTTTATTGAATTTAAATCAACATCTTTCAAAATTACTGGGTTTACAATTTTTTGCTTTGCAAGTGTTATTGAGGTTATAAGATTTTGTATTTCGTTAATTATAATTCTGTTCCTTGCTAACAAGGTTTCATAAAGATGGAAGGTGTCAATTTGTTGTTTTTTTGAGTTTGCTAAAATACTATTGACTGTGTCTGAAAGCCTGTTAATTTGTTCCCGGTACCTTGTGTTGATAATAACCTGTCTATTATTCGAATTAACTAATTGATCCTGGTTAAATTTAATTTTCTCGAAATCATCAAAATCAGGAGTACCGGCCACAATTTTGAGACCAGTTCCCAAAAAATTAAGACTCCTAGCGTTTCTATGATGAATGTTTATACTTTCGATAAGTGTTTCTAAATGGCTTATATCTATTTCCAGGATTTTACGCATAGGCGACTGCGGAAAAAGATTAGTCATGTTCTTTGACTCATCTACTACTTGTCTGTAGGCTGTTAGATTCGCTGAGTGGCTTAAATAGCCGTAGACTTGCCAGAGAATTACATCACCGTCAACTATTGGTATATAGTTCGAATTGGAATAATTTATTAATTTTCCTGTCGCAGTCGTCATCAATAAAAATAGGATAATCCTGAAAGATGTCGGTTTCTTTAATAAAATCGTTTTTTTTAAGTTTTGATTGTAAAATGTAAAAAAATTTTAATAAATCATCTATTTGAGATTGTCCTTATGGACTAGGGTACCGGTGTTTCACCAATCAACTGTTTTTTAGGATGTCTATCGTACTTTGACTTTGAGCATATTTTACAATTTGTCACAACCTCATTTGCTTGTTTGGTCATTTTTGGAAAGAAGTAGTCACATAGAATTTGCTTAACGTTCTCTTGAGCTGCTCTATGAGCTCGGTTATGTTCCGTAATTACAATTTCTTTTTGTTCATTGGGGTCAAATATATCTAATACAAATTTATTAGTATGCCAAAACTTAGTTGATGGAAATAACTCGACTAAATTGTTTTGAATAAAAGCCAGAATTGGTAACTCACAATGAATAACGTTGACTACATCTGTTTTAATTACGTTTTTTAAAGTGTCAATTAAAGTATTTCTATCGGAAAAGTTTATGAAATGTCTAGTTTTCTTACCAAATATTATAAATGTACGAGTTGAAGCGCTTGGAGCTTCCTCTATAATAATTTGATTTCTTAAGCAGTTTAATGGCTTATCTGTTGTTTCGATTGTATAAGTTAGAGATATTTCATTATGCATTGTAGTGGCATTAGAAGATGATTCATTATCCAATGCATGAATGTTTTGTCTTGAAAGCGCATCCGCGACATAATTCTCTTTTCCTGGTTTGTAAAATATTCGAGGATTATGCTCGTCTACAAAAGCTTTCCAGCGCTTAATTTTTGCGTTTGTGTTTTTGTCTGAAACTGAAAATGAAAGAGGCTGATGATCTGTAAAGATATTTAGACTCTTTACTCCGTAAAGATAATTACGTAGGTTTTTTAATGACCATACTATGGCCAAAAGCTCTCTCTCGTTGGTTGCAAATTCTAACTCTTTGCCCTTGAGAGTTCTTGAAATCATTGTTATCGGTTTCCCGTTTTGCGACAAAACCGCTCCGAGACCGTACGATGAAGCATCCGTCGTTAGATCGAAAGGCTTCGTGAAGTCTGGGTATAATAATGTTACGTCTTCTGACGCCAAAATGTCTCTTAGTTTATTAAATGCATCAAATTGTTTGGGACTCAATTCTATCTTAACTTTTTTTGACTGATTAGCACTTATTTTACCATTTTCACCTCCTAATATATCAGTCAGTGGTCTAGCTATTGAGGAAAAGTCTTTTATAAAACATCTATAATACCTCGCTAGTCCCAAAAAAGATCTGAGTCCAAAAAGTGTTGAAGGTTGAGTGAAATTTTTTATTGCTTCCACTTTATTGGGACATGTTTTTATACCATCTTTAGATACCATAAATCCTAAGTATTCAACGTTTGTTTTGAAAAAATTTGATTTTTCACGTGAAACCCTCATATTTGCATCATACAATTTTTTTAAAACAATACTGATATCCTCTACATGTTCTTCTTCAGTTTCAGAAAAAACTATTACGTCATCGACGTAAACATAGCAAATTTTCCCAATATGTTCACGTAGAACATCATCTATGGCCCTTTGGAACATGCTGGGGCCATTTTTTAACCCGAACGGGAGGCGACAAAATTCATATTTCCCTCCATTAACGGAAAAGGCTGTCTTTTCCCGATCTCGCTCGGCTAATTCGATTTGATGAAACCCTGATTTTAAGTCCAAGGTTGTAAAAAATCGTGCCTTGCCTAAATTTGACAGAATTGTTGTGACATTTGGGATGGGATACTTATCATCTATGGTTCTCTGATTTAGCTTTCGAAAGTCTATTACTAGACGTTTCTTTTTATTTCCTATTTCGTCAGTGCCCTTTTTATCAACAACCCAAATAGGATTGTTGTAAGGTGACCTTGATGGTCTAATTATGCCATTCCGTAGAAGATCTTTTATTTCATTGTTAACAAAATCTGTTACACCCATAGGATAGGGGTAAAATTTGGAGTAAATAGGATCTTCACATTCAGTACGAATTGTGGCAACTATATTTGTGTTGTAAGGCAATGCCTCATTTGGATCTGCAAATGTTTTAATTCTATTGTTAATCATTTTTTTAAAGTCGTTTTCTATAGATTTTGGCACATCTATATCCTCTACTCTTGTAAAGTTAACATTCTGACAACTATGAAAACTAATTTTTTCAGAACCAGAATCGAAAATGATTAAGCTTTCCTTTAAAGAAATTGTGGCATTGATTTGCGTTAGCAGATCGAAGCCAATTATCCCATCAAATTTTTCGAGGTGTGGTAGTATAAAGAAAGTACTTGTTACCCCGAAAATTTCAAAAAAACATTTGGATTCAACACTATTGAATCCATGTATGGACTTAACTAGGAACGGAGTATCTACTGGAACAACATTTTTTATTTGGCGTAGCGGCTTAATATAGTTTTTCGAAGCTCCAGTGTCAATTAAAAACTTCATTAATATCCCTCCTACTTTTCGCTGGATGAATGGAAGGAGGGATCTTCCCCTAAAAAATGGACGTAGTCAGAATTTGGTATTTCACTTTCAAATTCATTTGATTGTGATTCTGCCAAGGACTGATAGTCAAACTCTTCCCTCTGAGAAGGATTATCCTGCCAGATGTGATTTAACCTCTGACGTCTTTGTCCAGATTGTCTCTGAACACTATTTGGTCTTTTGAACACTTGGCTTTTGTTGTATGAATTGATACCACTTTTGTTTTGTTCAAAGCTTGTAGGCTGTCTAAATCGCGAAGATGTTGGGTCAACATCCATTTCCTCAACAGGCTCATTACTAATTTTATATTGATGATTATTATTATTATTATTTGAAAGAAATTGACTGTTCTTCGATCTATCTTGACTGAAATAAGGATTCTTTTTAGAGTTATTAGCCTGATTGTCAAAGTTATTACCGTAGTAATTTTTATTTTGATATTTATTCTGTGAGCGTTTTTCTTCAAAATTACGTGCAAAATTTGTTGCAAATAAGTACCTTTCGTTGTTCGACTCTATTTCTTGAGCCAATGCTAGTGCTTTGGGCAAGTCAGTTGGACGAGCCGAAAATAAAACGTCACTCAATGGTTTCCTCAAACCTGATATAAACACTCGCAGAGCGTCAGATCTATATTTTTCGTTGAAAGCAGTGGCTAATGCACTGTCATATGACATATTAGTTTTGTTTGTAAGGAGGGTAAGCTTTTTTTCAATCTCGTCATAATATTCTAGAACGGTAAAGTTCCCTTGCCGCAATGTACTGAGTTCTTGCTCAATTAAATAAATCGGACGAACATCGGCGTACGTAAAATCTAGCCTAGCTATAATAGCTTTAAAATTTAAAACTGTATTGAATGAAGCTAGAGCGGCATCGGCCGGACCTCTTATTTTGTTTCTAATTATCCCAACCGCTTGATAGTGCCTGGAACTACCATCGTATTTCTCAAATACTTTATAGGCGGCGTGTACGGCTTGACGCCAAGAAACATAAGTGCCCTGTTTTCCCTCGAATTCGGGCAACGATTTGACTATGTCTAGGGTTTCCTCACATTTAACACCCTCTCTAATTTCAATATCCTTAAAAACTTCTATTTTATTTTCACTATTATTACTAACACTTAAAAACTCAATAGTTTCATTAAGTTTTTTTTCGAACTCCTCCTTTTGTGTAGTTAAAGCACCACGAACGGCAGCCTCAATCACAATTTTTAATTCTGCCGCGTTCATTGCTTCTTTCTGTTCTTTAGTTACTATATGACCACTAATTCTTAAATATCCTAGTCTTTCTAAAGCTTCATCTAAGCTTTTACTAGAATCTCCCATGAAATTTCATAAGCACAAAATAACACTTGCTTACACTGTTATGTTAAGATAATAAATTAATTTGATGATGTAATACTTAATTTGATAAAATAATAATTTTTTCTTACATTTCCGAATTTATTTAATAAAATATGATGCAGCTTCAATAAAATATTTAATTATTTCCAAATAATCTTGGTTCAGCTTCTTGGTGGGTTCAGCTTCTTTATAAGTTGGGCGCCAGTAATAATAATACGTTTGTATTTGGTATATGATATTTTATTCGAATCTCTTTAAAGACTGAAGACTTAAGTTCTAAGCTAATTCTATTCTACCCTGCTGCTGGTGCAGCAATTATAATATTTTGCAGCGTGTGCAAAATATCACATTGCTTTCTATCTTTTTTGTGGCTGACGACGGTGTGAACGACTTCGTTTATAGAAGTCGTTGTGTCAGCATATAATGTTGTATGTCGGCGATGATATTGACGACGCGACGACGACGACGACGACATACACGACCGTCGCTTCCGCTGACGACCTAGGAGATCGTGTTAACTTATACAAGATTCCTATGAAAAACTTTGATGCAGGCTCCAGGTCAATAAAAGATTTTTATATGGTTACAACGTTTCGAGCATGAATACACTCTTCATCAGGCCTTTATTGAAAAATTATAAATTAATGTACATTATTATACATATGTAAGTCAACAAAACTTACAACAACAATTAGTTGATTTGTATTTACAGCACAAACACACATTTCAATTTATTTAACAGCATTAAAAGAACTATAAGATTAAATATAAATTAAAATTAAAATTTAAACATTTTATAAATAAAAAATGAAACTATTAAACAGTAAAAATTAAACTTTGCAAAACCTACAAGAATTTTTTCACACCACTGTTCACGACGACTGTTTCTTCTTATTTGTTATCAGCTGGTTGTATATAATGCTGAGACTGTCACAATCAGACCGTCTATTAACTGCATTATCGGTGTTGTTGATATGCAGCATCTCTAGCAACATTCTTTTGTTATGATGCCTCTCCACCTCCAAGATTGTGACGTCATCAAAGTTAGGTTTGTGGTTCTTTTCTATGCAATGCAATGCAAGTGCAGTTTTTTGAGAGCCACCGTTGTTTATATCAGATCGATGGCCTGAGAGACGATTGCGGAGCTTTTGTTTCGATGTTCCTACATATACGGAAGAACAATCCGTCTCACTTCCACCTGCACATTTAATTTTGTAAACCACGTCTGACTTATCCATTTTTTCTATTTTTCCTTTGGTGTTGGTGAAAAGTAATGTTCTTAGAGTAATTGCAGACTTAAACGCTATTCTCGTTTTCTCTTTGTTTCTAAGTGGTGCTGTTTTTATGCGGTTTGAAAGAGATGGTATATACAAAGCACTACGGTAGCTTATGGGAAGTTGATCATTAGGGGGGTGGGTGTACATTAGAGTGACCCCAACTCCCATAGAAAAAAATTTTTGTCGAATTTTTTTCGGGGGAACCCCATAAAATGTTCCGCCTTTGCAGATTTTTAGATAGCCAAAATTTCAGCTCGATTGGATAACTCTAAATGGTGCCGACACTCGCTCAAAGTATCAAAAATATCTGTTTTTTCACTGTTTTTCGAAGAAAATTAGCTCTAGCTCCCAAACAAATCGGGTTATTTTCACTTTTTATATATTAAATTAAAGGTAGTGTTGTTACACATAATTCAAATGCTAAATTTGTTTAGTTTTACTAAAAACGAAAAATATTGTCATCAATTTAAATTTTCAGTACTTACCTCAAAAAGAGCTGAAGTGCAAACTCGATTTAAAATTAAATTTTTTTTTTATTCTGCGGATTGGGATAGAATGGATGTTTCTCTATCTCTGGGCCCTCGGGTAGCAAAAGTATGAGGTATAGTCGTGGGGTGAAAGAGCTATTAACAATGCAACTTTCTATGTTAATGGATCGATGTAAGGCATCTGATAGAAATGCTTCTCGCATAATTATAGCTACAATAGAAGCACTAGGGCAAAATCTAATTGACTTTGTAGTTTCAAAATCAAACTTACATTCAACAAGAAAAAACTTTTGCTTGGTTTAATGCCCCAAGAGCTTATCTGGCTCCTAAACAAGATCTTGATCATTTGCATAATTGCATTGAATACCGCAAGATAGACAAAGATATTTCAGAGAAGGCTCTTGCTAAATTCTCAAACCATTTATGGTATTTGAGTTCAGAGCTGGCAGGTCTGGCGTTCTTTGACCTAACTTTACGAGATGGCGAAAAATTAGAAACGGCCAACATAATTTTGAAAACCAGTGAAACGTAAACCAACAGAATAGTAAATCCAAAGCTACAGACACATGAAAATGAACAATTTGTCACAGCAGGGTTAAAAAATATTGTGAACAAAAAAACATTGAACTTTTTCAGCCGATTGAAAACAGACACAAGTTTTCTCAAAGAACCTCCAAATCTTTGGCCCGAAAACCCGCATTTTAAAGAAGGCTTTAAAAAAGTGCAATAATTTAAAGTCGTAAATGACATGACAGAAAGAGGAGTCAAATTAATAACCGATTTTAATAACCTTTTAACTAAAGATGAGGAACAAAAACAATATGTACTTCAAGTAGTCAGTGAGGGCCGAAAATTGTATCCTGATGCTTCCAAAACTACTTTGTAAATCTCTTGATTAAATTTTTTTAGTATTTACTTCAATAATTATGTATAAGAAATGTAACACGATGTTATTTTTTTTGTTTTTTAGGCCTATGTGAATTGCGTAAAAAAGTTAACATAGTGTAAAATTTTTGACACTATTGAGGTGAATAAAAAAATTTCAGCTGTTAAAAATTTATTGGGCTCTGGGACCTGGTTAAATTTGAGTTAAATTTTTTTTGCAGATGGTTTTGTTTTGTTTTTTTTTTTATTAAAAAGGAGTTTCATAGCAGAAAAGAAGCAGAGAAAAATATTAAACAATACCTAAGCCATACAGCTGAAATTTTTGTGTTCACCTCAATAGTGTCAAAAATTGTACACGGTGTTAACTATTTAACGCAATTCACACACAGCCTTAGAATTCTGTTAAATGTTTCGTTTTTTTTAAATAAAACAGTTTAAAAAAAAGTTTCATTTTAAATCGAGTTTGCACTTCAGCTCTTTTTGAGGTAAGTACTGAAAATTTAAATTGATGACAATATTTTTCGTTTTTAGTAAAACTAAACAAATTTAGCATCTGAATTATGTGTAGCAACACTACCCTTAATTTAATATATAAAAAGTGAAAATAACCCGATTTGTTTGGGAGCTAGAGCTAATTTTCTTCGAAAAACAGTGAAAAAACAGAGATTTTTGATACTTTGGACGAGTGTCGGCACCATTTAGAGTTATCCAATCGAGCTGAAATTTTGGCTATCTAAAAATCTGCAAAGGCGGAACATTTTATGGGGTTCCCCCGACCAAATTTCGAAAATCGATTTCTTGCGGTCACTCTAGTGTACATTTATTTTTACTATTTTGTATTAATTTGTTGATGACATGAGCGGGGAATGAGTTGGAACACAGGGTGTTCTCAATAATTTTAATATTTTTATTTCGAAAATTAATATGACTATAATCAAGCACTTTATTAATGAAATTTTGTGCAGTATTGAATATAACCTGTTTTGGTTGTTTTGAATGAAAATTTATTAGACGTCCAGATGAAGTAGGTTTTTTGAACCAATCGAAGATAATTTTGCCATTGTCCCTTACTGCTTGGACATCGAGATCATCTGGACGTCTAATAAATTTTCATTCAAAACAACCAAAACAGGTTATATTCAACACTATAAAAATTCCTATAACTATACAAGATTTCTTTATAAAACAATTGTTTTTAAATTAATGGATTTTTTATTGCTAAAAAAATATATTCTCACACATATTCAAGTATATTTTGTTGCTATCCTAACCATAATCCCCTATGGCCGCCCTTCTTAGAAACCGGTACCACTGTGCGATGTAACATTGCAATTTATCGAATATAGCACCCTCTAGGGGCTAACTCATGAACTTTGGAAGCGTCTTGCTTGTTCGTGGGTAACAGGCAAGACAAAACGTTTATAATCTGACTAAAACAAAGCCAAAAGAAGGTTTTGACGGTTTGAACGGTATGTTTGTTCATCTGTGTCATCATAACTCCTAAACAACTTATCCCACTTCTACAAATGTGGTATCGTTGTAATCGTATTGTTCGTCCTCTGGTTAAGTGCTATCTGACAATGTATAAAAATGAATATGGCGCCCTCTGGATGCCAAAACGTGAACTTTATGTTTTTTAAAGAAGGCACAGTGACTCTGAAAATACTTTATAACCTGACTACGCTCAGGGAAATAAAGATCTAATTGTTTTTACTAGTAAAAATAAGCGGATTATATATTAAATTAAGCGGATTTTTGCATGGTTTTTTGCCAGCGGACAAATCTTCTTAATTTCTTCAATGCGCAAAATTAATTGAAATCCGCTTAATTTAAGCGGAAAATCATCTTATTTTATGTGAAAACATTTTAATAAAAAAAAAAAAACTAACAGCCGCTGGTGACAATTGAAATGAAGTTCACCTTAAATTAAACAGAATTTATGCGGATTCCACTTATTTTAAGCGGAAATTTTTTTTTTTTTTTTTTTCAAAACGGTTTGATTAAAGGTGAGTATCGTCTTTTTTTAAGGTGCTTTTTTTTCACTGTATGTTTGTTTATCTTTGGTGTCATAGACTTACAAGAAAAAAAAATAGCCTTAATTAAGTGACACGTAGTATAAGTGACCGAATTTTCCGCCAAAGGTCGATTGAGTTTGAGTTTTGTGAGGTTGGGTACACTGAGCCAAAAAACAACATAAAATCAATCTAAACCACTTTGAATCAATGGAAAATCACTACATTTTTAGCCTAAAGTGGAAAATGATTGAATCAAAGTAGCACACTTTAAATCAAAGTTGTTCACACATTAAATCAAAGTTGTTCACACATTAAATCAAAGTTGTTCACACATTAAAAAAATAAAAAAAGTAAAATTGGCATCCGCTGGGGATCGAACCTGCTATACCTGGGTTGACAAGCTTGTGCTTTACCACTGTGCCATCTCATTTATAAAAATTGATGTGACAAACTGTAAGTTAAGCATAGGACGACTTTTTAGAAAATTAATGAATATATTTTTCACCATTGATTCAATGTAGAACGGATTAAAAATTACTATGCGTTTTTTCTCTGGGTGTAGAACTTTCTGAAATGTAATTGGGTGGCAACATTTGCTAACAAAAAAACACACTCACATATCCTGGGGATATTTTTTTTTTTTAACAATAATCCGAAAATCGTGTAGAGATTAAAATCGGTTGAATATGCACTCACTCTCTAGTTGAGAGATGGCTGTTAATATTGTGTCTTTCAGAATTTTTTTGGTTTTGTTTTTGTTTCTATTGCTTGGTGGTATTTCCCATTGGATCGTATAGTGAATTGCAATTGTATTCGTTTTAATATTCATACAACAACAAAAAATCTAAAAAAAAAAGCAGAAAAAAACGTCCATTGTTTAGTTGATTTATATTTTTGCAATGCTGATACGCGACGATGCTATAGCAAGGGTTGTATGTTGGAGTAAGAGATTAGTTTAATTCCCCCAGAGTGCCCGGGTGGTATAGTTTAGTTGATATGGTTAACAGGAATAAAAAAAAAAAACTATATTTTATCATATTTCTATCCTATTTTCTGCCTCTAATGAAATTTTATAAATTTTTTTTTCTATAAAATTGAAAAAACAAATGGAGAAAAAATAATAATAAAATTTTCTATTCAATAAAATTCAATTGTTCTCGTTAGCGCATTAACAATGAATTATTATTATCCATTGTTATGATGATGTTTTGTATTTTTTTTTTTTTATTTTATTTTCTCTCTTTTTTTGCATATAATCTACATATGGATACTATTTTGGCAATTAAATTGATATTTAAGTATATAGTCGAGTGGAGACAAGTGGATATTGTATTTTGAAATATACCTATTTTATATTGAAAATCACGAGGTTTGAGTTGATTTATATGAGTGCTTGTATAGTTTTAAAATTGATTGCAGAACTGAGGATTAAAAATCTATTTATATTGAATATTAAAGGATTAAGTAGAAAGTAGCAATGAATTTATTTATGATGTGTGTGTGTGGTAGGATTATATAAAGAACACTTAATAAATTTTATTGAAAATATTAAAACAGATAATACTGTTGAGATACATTGTTGTTTTATTTTTTTTTGTATATAAATGTATATTCTATCATACATCGAGTGGCTTATGAATATTTTTGAACTTGTCTATTGATAAACGATTAGCTGGATATTTATAATTCGTTTTTTTTTTTAAGTACTTTAGTTGCAATACTGTTGCAATACACTTAATTTTCTAATCAATTTATTCGGAAAGTGTGTAAAAATTAAGGGCAAAAGAGTCATTCCGGGTAAAGTTAGCTAAATCAGTTTGTGACTTTTATTTAAAAAAAAAAAAAATATTTTAAGCAGCATTTTTGGTTTTAAAATACATTTTTACTTAAAATTTAAGCATTTATAAAAAGTATTTAAATTACCACGTAGCTATTTAACAGTCAAAAATTTTGCCACCGCGTGAAATTATTCCATATATTTTGAACCCTTTATTTTGGGGGGTCAGACATACCTAATTTTTTTTTCAGAAGAAGAATAACTAAACTATACATAAATAGTACAGGTAAAATAGTACATAAAATCAAGAAATAAAAAAAAATTGTTACACTCATGAAAATTGGCAAATGGTTTGCTTTTGGGATAAGAACCAAGTACAAAAAAAAGTCTATAAAAAAATAGTTGAGTGGAAGGGTCTTTCTTCGCGGACAAGAGGGAGGGTGTGAAGGTCAAAAACATACTGAAAAAAAATTGTTTGTCGAATATCATCATATGACACATGTTTTCAAGGTATTTTTTTGATGCTGAATCTAATGACATAAAAATAAAGTCAATACGATTGCTCTAAGAAAAGTTATTGTCGATTAAAAACAAGGGTGCTTGTTTTTTTATTACAACATGTAAATTATAACCGAAACCCATGTGAAAAGCATGCTACACTGATAAAATTCGGAATGAAGGTTTTAGATAAAGCAGGGACAAAGGATTCATAAAATTCTTAAAATTATTTTTGGTGAAAGGGTGTTTTTTTGGTGGGTTGATTTGTGTGTGAGAATTTTTAAAACTTGGTGAAAAAGGTTTGTTTGGTACAAGAATCTTAATTCCATAAAGTGTACAAATATTTCTTGAGTAAAAGGGTGTTTTTTTTTTTTAAGATATGATGAAATTCGGAATTTACCACAAAAACTGGGAAAAAATTGTTACACCAATGAAAATTGGTAAAAATTTTTCATTTATAACAGAACAAATATTTTAGGATAGAGGGTTTTTTTTTTGTTAAATAGGGACAAATCCGCGATAAGTCCGATAAAATCAATGGTATAAATGGTACCCTTACGAAATTCATTAAATATGTTCTCTTTCCCATGGGAATTACTAATAATGTTAGTATATACATTTTTTTTATGTGAAAGGTTGTTTTTTTTTTTAGAAGTAAACAAAATATGGTTATATTTGAAAAAGTGTGTTGGATAGAGTCATATTAGTGGTACCCTATTGAAATTTAGCAATTTTCTTAATTTTAAGATAAGAAACAAGAATCTAAAGTGTCTATAAAAATATCATAGTTAAAAGGGTGTTTTTTTTTAAGTGAAAACAAAAATGATGGGTCATCCTAATGAAATTTAGTAAAAAAACAGAGCAAGAATAAAGAGTTTTCATAAACAAAATGTTGGTGAAAGGGTGTTTTTTTCGAAGAGACAGTAAAATCTTCAATTGGTCCCAAAAAGCCAATGATTAGCGTAAAACGTGTAAGAACTAATCTATAAATGTTTAATTTGTCATCAAAACCATAAATAAAATGAATCATATGGCTATTTAAATTAAGTTTATCCGGTGCCGTGAAATAACGCCGAGCGAAATAACGCCGAATTCCAAAATTCGGCGTTATTTCACTTTACAAAAGCGAAATAACGCCGAATTTCAACATTCGGTCTTATTTCACAATGATAAAGTGAAATTACGCCGATTCGGCGTTATTTCACTTTTTCAGTGAGGAAAATCTTGCTAAGTGGAGCTTAGGAAAAATTTCTATGTAACCACCTGCAGTCAGTTTGGTATTGAAATGCCATATTTTTGGCACAGGGACATAAGGCCCATGGAATAACAGCCACTATTATTGTGGGGCTTACATCCCGCTTGAGTGAGACATAAGTTCCAAATTAAATGTGGGGCTTATGTCAAACTCAGGTTGGACAAAAGACCCACAAATAAAGGATGGGCGTTATGTCTCACTAACAAAGAATTTACAAATTATAAAATTATCTCCCAACTGAATAACTGTATTTGGGATAGTTACATAATTCGATTTTGCACTTATGTCCCACCTTATTGGCAAATAAGCCGATTCAATAGTGTATCCAATCAAGGGGATTGCAGCAGAGCAGCATGCTCTCAGCCTCCAAAAATATTTCACTGTTTATAAACCTAAGTATCTTGGGTTTTATTGTTTTATTTATGTGTATACCAAACAACAAAGATATGTTTGTGTTATAACTTGGCAAACGCGAAGAGAAAAATAAATTCTTACATAAGAATCTATTTAATTTTTGGAACCCAAACGCGAAGCGGAAAAAAATTTTGCCCACGGGAGAATCAATTTTGAGGTGTGAAAATAAAAATTCGCGCGAATTTTTATTTTCACACCTCAAAATTGATTCTCCCGTGGGCAAACGCGAAGCGGAAAAAAATTTTGCCCACGGGAGAATCAATTTTGAGGTGTGAAAATAAAAATTCGCGCGAATTTTTATTTTCACACCTCAAAATTGATTCTCCCGTGGGCAAAATTTTTTTCCGCTTCGCGTTTGGGTTCCAAAAATTAAATAGATTCTCATGTAAGAAATTTGTGTCCGCTTTGCTTTCCACCAATTAAAACAGGTGGGATCTATTTGTTTCTTATCATTATTTTATTCAAAGTTTCTTTTGCATTTAAAGACTCTGGAACAAAACGCGAATAAAATATACCAAAGTTATAATTGTTCATTATTGTTTTATATTTCGAAAAGCGTGGGGCTTATGTCCCACTTAAATGAAAAATATATGGAGCTTATGTCCCACTCAAGTGGGATATAATTCTTAAATTAAATGTCAACCCACTCAAGTGGAACATAACTCCCATAAATAAAAAGTGGGTGCTATATCCCTGGGCCTTTTGTCCCTGCGACATGTTTTTGTACCTTCTTGAGACTAATCTGTTAATGAATAAATAAGAGGCACATAAGACAAAAAACTTTTTTGGAACCTATACCTCGCTTGGATGGACATAAGTCCCAAATTGGTATTGGGGCCATTCTGCCTTAATAAATTAGGGCCTTATATGCCTTTGAAAATAAAAAAGGTTAGAATTTTAATATACTGGTTAACTTAGGTCCACTTCTATGCTCACATTTCTAGCATTCGGCCTTATTTCTCACTTGGGACTCGGCGTTATTTCACTTTGACAAAGCGCAATAAGGCCGAATGTTGAAATTCGGCGTTATTTCGCTTTTGTAAAGTGAAATAACGCCGAATTTTGGAATTCGGCGTTATTTCGCTCGGCGTTATTTCACGGCACCTTATCCGGTGCCGTGAAATAACGCCGAGCGAAATAACGCCGAATTCCAAAATTCGGCGTTATTTCACTTTACAAAAGCGAAATAACGCCGAATTTCAACATTCGGTCTTATTTCACAATGATAAAGTGAAATTACGCCGATTCGGCGTTATTTCACTTTTTCAGTGAGGAAAATCTTGCTAAGTGGAGCTTAGGAAAAATTTCTATGTAACCACCTGCAGTCAGTTTGGTATTGAAATGCCATATTTTTGGCACAGGGACATAAGGCCCATGGAATAACAGCCACTATTATTGTGGGGCTTACATCCCGCTTGAGTGAGACATAAGTTCCAAATTAAATGTGGGGCTTATGTCAAACTCAGGTTGGACAAAAGACCCACAAATAAAGGATGGGCGTTATGTCTCACTAACAAAGAATTTACAAATTATAAAATTATCTCCCAACTGAATAACTGTATTTGGGATAGTTACATAATTCGATTTTGCACTTATGTCCCACCTTATTGGCAAATAAGCCGATTCAATAGTGTATCCAATCAAGGGGATTGCAGCAGAGCAGCATGCTCTCAGCCTCCAAAAATATTTCACTGTTTATAAACCTAAGTATCTTGGGTTTTATTGTTTTATTTATGTGTATACCAAACAACAAAGATATGTTTGTGTTATAACTTGGCAAACGCGAAGAGAAAAATAAATTCTTACATAAGAATCTATTTAATTTTTGGAACCCAAACGCGAAGCGGAAAAAAATTTTGCCCACGGGAGAATCAATTTTGAGGTGTGAAAATAAAAATTCGCGCGAATTTTTATTTTCACACCTCAAAATTGATTCTCCCGTGGGCAAACGCGAAGCGGAAAAAAATTTTGCCCACGGGAGAATCAATTTTGAGGTGTGAAAATAAAAATTCGCGCGAATTTTTATTTTCACACCTCAAAATTGATTCTCCCGTGGGCAAAATTTTTTTCCGCTTCGCGTTTGGGTTCCAAAAATTAAATAGATTCTCATGTAAGAAATTTGTGTCCGCTTTGCTTTCCACCAATTAAAACAGGTGGGATCTATTTGTTTCTTATCATTATTTTATTCAAAGTTTCTTTTGCATTTAAAGACTCTGGAACAAAACGCGAATAAAATATACCAAAGTTATAATTGTTCATTATTGTTTTATATTTCGAAAAGCGTGGGGCTTATGTCCCACTTAAATGAAAAATATATGGAGCTTATGTCCCACTCAAGTGGGATATAATTCTTAAATTAAATGTCAACCCACTCAAGTGGAACATAACTCCCATAAATAAAAAGTGGGTGCTATATCCCTGGGCCTTTTGTCCCTGCGACATGTTTTTGTACCTTCTTGAGACTAATCTGTTAATGAATAAATAAGAGGCACATAAGACAAAAAACTTTTTTGGAACCTATACCTCGCTTGGATGGACATAAGTCCCAAATTGGTATTGGGGCCATTCTGCCTTAATAAATTAGGGCCTTATATGCCTTTGAAAATAAAAAAGGTTAGAATTTTAATATACTGGTTAACTTAGGTCCACTTCTATGCTCACATTTCTAGCATTCGGCCTTATTTCTCACTTGGGACTCGGCGTTATTTCACTTTGACAAAGCGCAATAAGGCCGAATGTTGAAATTCGGCGTTATTTCGCTTTTGTAAAGTGAAATAACGCCGAATTTTGGAATTCGGCGTTATTTCGCTCGGCGTTATTTCACGGCACCTTGGTGCCGTGAAATAACGCCGAGCGAAATAACGCCGAATTCCAAAATTCGGCGTTATTTCACTTTACAAAAGCGAAATAACGCCGAATTTCAACATTCGGTCTTATTTCACAATGATAAAGTGAAATTACGCCGATTCGGCGTTATTTCACTTTTTCAGTGAGGAAAATCTTGCTAAGTGGAGCTTAGGAAAAATTTCTATGTAACCACCTGCAGTCAGTTTGGTATTGAAATGCCATATTTTTGGCACAGGGACATAAGGCCCATGGAATAACAGCCACTATTATTGTGGGGCTTACATCCCGCTTGAGTGAGACATAAGTTCCAAATTAAATGTGGGGCTTATGTCAAACTCAGGTTGGACAAAAGACCCACAAATAAAGGATGGGCGTTATGTCTCACTAACAAAGAATTTACAAATTATAAAATTATCTCCCAACTGAATAACTGTATTTGGGATAGTTACATAATTCGATTTTGCACTTATGTCCCACCTTATTGGCAAATAAGCCGATTCAATAGTGTATCCAATCAAGGGGATTGCAGCAGAGCAGCATGCTCTCAGCCTCCAAAAATATTTCACTGTTTATAAACCTAAGTATCTTGGGTTTTATTGTTTTATTTATGTGTATACCAAACAACAAAGATATGTTTGTGTTATAACTTGGCAAACGCGAAGAGAAAAATAAATTCTTACATAAGAATCTATTTAATTTTTGGAACCCAAACGCGAAGCGGAAAAAAATTTTGCCCACGGGAGAATCAATTTTGAGGTGTGAAAATAAAAATTCGCGCGAATTTTTATTTTCACACCTCAAAATTGATTCTCCCGTGGGCAAACGCGAAGCGGAAAAAAATTTTGCCCACGGGAGAATCAATTTTGAGGTGTGAAAATAAAAATTCGCGCGAATTTTTATTTTCACACCTCAAAATTGATTCTCCCGTGGGCAAAATTTTTTTCCGCTTCGCGTTTGGGTTCCAAAAATTAAATAGATTCTCATGTAAGAAATTTGTGTCCGCTTTGCTTTCCACCAATTAAAACAGGTGGGATCTATTTGTTTCTTATCATTATTTTATTCAAAGTTTCTTTTGCATTTAAAGACTCTGGAACAAAACGCGAATAAAATATACCAAAGTTATAATTGTTCATTATTGTTTTATATTTCGAAAAGCGTGGGGCTTATGTCCCACTTAAATGAAAAATATATGGAGCTTATGTCCCACTCAAGTGGGATATAATTCTTAAATTAAATGTCAACCCACTCAAGTGGAACATAACTCCCATAAATAAAAAGTGGGTGCTATATCCCTGGGCCTTTTGTCCCTGCGACATGTTTTTGTACCTTCTTGAGACTAATCTGTTAATGAATAAATAAGAGGCACATAAGACAAAAAACTTTTTTGGAACCTATACCTCGCTTGGATGGACATAAGTCCCAAATTGGTATTGGGGCCATTCTGCCTTAATAAATTAGGGCCTTATATGCCTTTGAAAATAAAAAAGGTTAGAATTTTAATATACTGGTTAACTTAGGTCCACTTCTATGCTCACATTTCTAGCATTCGGCCTTATTTCTCACTTGGGACTCGGCGTTATTTCACTTTGACAAAGCGCAATAAGGCCGAATGTTGAAATTCGGCGTTATTTCGCTTTTGTAAAGTGAAATAACGCCGAATTTTGGAATTCGGCGTTATTTCGCTCGGCGTTATTTCACGGCACCAGTTTATCCATGTATAATATTTATTTATATTTAATAACATAGTCATTGTATAAGGTTAGGCCCCCTCTGTGCCAGCAAAATTTAAAAAAAAAATAAAGATGCATATTAGGGTGGGTCAAAAAAATCGAAATTCTTTATTTTTTTTTTTGATTTTGTACTCTGAAAAATCGATTGCTAGACCCTTCTAAAATATACACACCAAATATGAGCTCTTTATACATTTTCACCACAAGCTTCTCCTAAAAAAAATTATATTTTATAAATCGACTTTTTAGCAAATTTCTTTACATATTCTTGTAGGACATTGAACACTCTACAAAATAGGCCTTGTTACACTTTTTTCGTTTACCTAACCATTTAATAGATGTTTGAGGTCCAAAATTCGAGAAAATCTTTAAAAATTCGTTTTTTGTTCTTAATTTTGTAACAAATTGAAAAATTATAATAATCAAACATGCAAGACATATTCTTCTTGGAAATAGATTGTTCCACAAAAAAGGTCTTGTTAACTTTTTTATTTATCTAACCAATTGAAAGATATTCGAGGTCAAAGTTAAAAAAAAAAAAATTATAAAAAACATTTTTTACTTTTTAAAATTTTTTAATTCACTGAAAATTCATTATTTTCAAATAAGCAAAATGTATTCTTGTGGGAGCTTAAACGTTCTACAAAAAATTCATTGGCATCAAATTAATTGCTTTAATCGTTTAGAAGATATTCGTATCCAAACCAATGCCCACTGATTTCAATAATTTTCTTATGGCTCGTATGCATTGCGATTTGGATACGATTTTGAGTGAAGGTAAAACCCACTTAAATACATATTTGATAGCTGTCTGATTCAGGTTTCTTCGAGTGGACTCGACTCGACAAAGAACATAATTATTGTGAGCATTCATCAATTGCGGACAATTTTTTAACTGGAGAATATTTAGTAATTTTCCTAAGATGCGCTGCAAAACTGGCTTCGAGTTTATTAAAAAACATTCTTAGTTCATATCTCAAACCAACCCAGCTGATATCCCCACAAATTTACAAATTAAAAAAAAAAAAGTACGCATACGCCCGAGTGTACATAACTTTTTAGTATCTATAATGCTGAAGGCTAGAGACTATTTCAAATCTTAAATCAAAACAAATGACATCAAAATAAAGAAAATGTCCTTTTGTATTACATTATAAAGCCTTTTTCAAACATCAACAAAAGCCTATTGTTGTGTATTCTTTGAAAAGAAAAAAAAACTCTCCCAAAAATGTGTCTGCGTATTTGCACCTCTCTCTCTCTGTGGAACAAGAATACTTATTGTCACAAAATACTCTTATATCCCTTCTATATTTCGAGAAAACACATTTCAATTATCATTCCGATTCCGTTTTACCAGACATAAAATGTTGTAATGTTTCATTTTAGTCCATTTGTCCATGATGCGTATGAAAATATAGGAGGAGGGGCTCCCAACTACTCCAATGGATATAAAATACAATCCTTTAACATCACAGAGGACAAAAACACACCCTCTATATAGACCTAATTGTTGTCCAACACAATGCACACTGGAAGATTTATCAATCATCCCAGAGCGAGTTTAGTGCAGTCTCAGGGTGCAATTGCAATGTTTTTGTTTTGTGACAATAGCCACGCATTCATAGACACATATCTTTTATTATACATACATTTGCATTTCTCTTCTCTCTTTCCCTAAGGTCCTCTTTTATACACACAAATAGATATCCCTTGGACTAAAAACTCTCGTTGCATTTCAAAACAAAACAAAAGCAAGCAAAATTCCATTGCGTCGCAACATTCAATCCCACAAGATAGATTACGCACACAAAATACATTCCGAAAATTCCTTGGCCATATAAAACGAATGACTTTTGGGACAGCATTCACAAGCCCATATAATCACGCACCGTAAATGACATGGCCAACCACATAAAACGGGCTATTTCCAACCCATCACTCCACCGACCTACACCGACCGACCGACGACATCAGAGTTACCATGTGTGCTGCCTGCCTGAATGTCCTGGCATCAAAACATACAACAAAAAAAAAAAATTAAAAAAAAACTAAGAATACAATCGAAAACTCTATGCATTCCCAAGGGTAATTGCAAAATGGAATACAGGACAAAAATTGCAATGCACTCCTGCGTCCTGCCAACCAACAACACTATACGAAACGACTCTAACCAACCCGACCTTTGTGCCACCAATCACCCAGCCAACCCATTTTCATGGCTATCATCATCGTCAGCAACACATCACGTCCGTTTGTCAACTTGAATGGATTACCTAACAAAATCCCAGGACGAATAATAAAAAAAAAAAAAAATACCTACCACAAGTTCTAAGGACAACGATGACGACTACGACGACGACGACAACGACAACTATACAACGCCCAGCCGAGCAGAGTTGAGTTTGAGTTTTACAAAATAAAACAAAACAAAACGTAACACATAACCATCAGCACTTCCTGTTGGCATTGTAATGCATGTCAAGGATTTTTACCACACACACACACACACTCGTATTACAGACAGACATTAGCTGCGATGTCCTTTCTTTGTATACTATATGAACCCAAAGGCCATGTTATGTGAATGAACTTGCTGTCTGCTTTGGCCTGCCATGCTTCATCAGGACCAGGACATGGGCGCAAGGCTCTGGGACAAACACACAGAGTGCATTCGTATATGCAAATGAAAGTCCTGTTTCTGGTTGTTTCTTGCTTCGAAGGATACAAAAAAATAACTACACTGCTAACTGGTATAAGGAAAAACTTTTGCTCACATTTTCAATTCTGCAAAGATAGGATAATGGCAAGCATATTCCAATCCTCCTCGAGAGTTCTTCTTCTTCATTCCGAAGGATATGTGTTTTCGGATGCGATAGAGACGAGTGAGTGTGTGTGAATTGGGTTTTGCATCGGAGAGGTATGTTGTTAAGGAAATCGTAAAACTACACAAAAGTGCACCACGACGACGAGTCTCCAAACAAGGAAGGTTGCATTTTTCGGTTTAGAAAAAGTCTTATGCTCTTAGTCTCATCAAAACCAAAATACCATAAACTGGGCTTTAGGAGATTCACAATAGAAGAAAGAAGATTCTCAACGCACAACAGCAGACGACACACAAGAAATGACGTGACATATTCCGACATTGTGGGTGTTCTGGTGCGGTGAACTATTGGTGTTCGTAAGTGTTCCAATGTCAAGTTTATGGCATGGCGTTACAACAGCAAACTGGCAAACATACTCGGTATCAAGGGAAATATGGTCTTGATGGTGAATAGAACAGAATATGGAAATATATGAAAGGCTAGACCTAAAGTACAATAAAAACAAAAGGCAAGTGAAGTAATTTTTTGAGAAAACTCATTAAAATAGAGAACCACATTTTGAAATCTGTTGTTTTTTTTGATATTTTTTAAGGATGATTTGAATCAAATGAATAAAGAAAATATTTAAGATAACTTTATACTAAGGTGCACACGTGGAAATATTTGAAGAATTTTTCCCAAAGACTATAGTACAATTTCCCGGCTATATTAATTAACTTAAAAGTTCATTGCTCAGTGAAAAGAAAGGTCAAGAGACTTCAATAAATGGTTAATAAGAAGTTTATGAATTGTTTATAAATTTTCAAACACGTCAAGTTTCAAAAATGGTCCATCCCTCAGTAAAAACAAGTAAATCCTTAATCGTCATGGTGGTGTATGAGTAACTTTTTTTTTAACAAAGAAACTTTAAAATGTGTTCTTATTTTGAAAACGTAACGTCAATGAGTATGTAAAATATCAACTTCTTTTAGAAAACAACAATCAACAAAATTAAAAAAACAAGAAGGTCTTCATGAGGCAAAAAGAATGACCTTAAGACCTCCTTTAAGATTCGAATTTATGAAAGAGAAAAGTCTTTATGACGTATAAGGACTTCAGGTTGAAAAAAATATGACCTTAAGACCTCATTTAAGATGCGAATATATGAAACAAAAAAGTCTTCATCACAAATTAGGGCTTCACAAAGCAAAAAACATGACCTCAAGACCTCTTTTAAGATGCGAATTTATGAAAGAAAAAAGTCTTCATGACGTATAAGGACTTCACGTTGAAAAAAATATGACCTTAAGACTTCATTTATGATGCAAATATATGAAACAAAAAAGTCTTCATCACAAATTAGGGCTTCACAAAGCAAAAAACATGACCTCAAGACCTCTTTTAAGATGCGAATTTATGAAAGAAAAAAGTCTTCATGACGTATAAGGACTTCACGTTGAAAAAAATATGACCTTAAGACTTCATTTATGATGCAAATATATGAAACAAAAAAGTCTTCATCACAAATTAGGGCTTCACAAAGCAAAAAACATGACCTCAAGACCTCTTTTAAGATGCGAATTTATGAAAGAAAAAAGTCTTCATGACGTATAAGGACTTCACGTTGAAAAAAATATGACCTTAAGACTTCATTTATGATGCAAATATATGAAACAAAAAAGTCTTCATCACAAATTAGGGCTTCACAAAGCAAAAAACATGACCTCAAGACCTCTTTTAAGATGCGAATTTATGAAAGAAAAAAGTCTTCATGACGTATAAGGACTTCACGTTGAAAAAAATATGACCTTAAGACTTCATTTATGATGCAAATATATGAAACAAAAAAGTCTTCATCACAAATTAGGGCTTCACAAAGCAAAAAACATGACCTCAAGACCTCTTTTAAGATGCGAATTTATGAAAGAAAAAAGTCTTCATGACGTATAAGGACTTCACGTTGAAAAAAATATGACCTTAAGACTTCATTTATGATGCAAATATATGAAACAAAAAAGTCTTCATCACAAATTAGGGCTTCACAAAGCAAAAAACATGACCTCAAGACCTCTTTTAAGATGCGAATTTATGAAAGAAAAAAGTCTTCATGACGTATAAGGACTTCACGTTGAAAAAAATATGACCTTAAGACTTCATTTATGATGCGAATATATGAAACAAAAAAGTCTTCATAACAAATTAGGGCTTAACAAAGCAAAAAAACGGGAGCGGGTCATAATTCTGCTTGTCAAAATTCTGTACGACAAAATTCTGTGTTGTCAAAATACTGTAATACCATAATTCTGTACGTCATTATACTGTAAATACAAAATTCTGTACGTCAAAATACTGTATGAACAAAATACTGACATGCAAAATTCTGTTTTGTAAAATTCTGTACGGCAAAATACTGTATATCAAAATTCTGTAAAAATGCTGTAAAAATGCGCACTTTTTTACATTATCAAAACGATATTTTTTTACAGCATTTTTACAGAATTTTGATTTACAGAATTTTGATGTACAGAATTTTGAAATACAGTATTTTGACCAACCAGAATTTTGCTATACAGAATTTTGACTTTCAGAATTTTGTTCCTACAGCATTTTGCACATACAGAATTTTGACATACAGTATTTTGGCATACAGTATTTTGAATACAGAATTTTGCAACATACAGAATTTCGACCCCAACCCCAAAAAAACATGACCTCAAGACCTCTTTTAAGATGCGAATATATGAAAGAAAAAAGTCTTCATTACAAATTAGGGCTTCAAGGCAAAAAAAAATATGGCCTTAAGACCTCTTTTAAGATGCGAATATACGAAAGAAAAAAGTCTTCATCACAAATAAGGACTTAACAAAGCAAAAAAAACATGACCTCAAGACCTCTTTTAAGATGCGAATATATGAAACAAAAAGTCTTCATAACAAATTAGGGCTTAACAAAGCAAAAAAACATGACCTCAAGACCTCTTTTAAGATGCGAATTTATGAAAGAAAAAAGTCTTTATGAATAAGGACTTCACCAAGCAAAAAGTATGGCCTTAAGACCTCTTTTAAAATGCGAATTTATGAAAGAAAAAAATCTTCATGACGAATTAGAACTTCACGAAGCAAATAGTATGACTCCGAAGACGCGAATTTTTGAGAGATTTTGAGTTAACCAAGGTTAACCCCTTGCCGAAAAAATGTGTTTTAAAAAATTTCATCCAAATTTATCGAGAAAGATATCAAAAGAATAGTCTGCTCTCAAGGGTAATTTTTGATTAGGGATATTTATCTCATCCGTAAACAAAAAAACTTCTGCATATGACCATTTCTTGCTTGATTTATGAATCTTCAATTTCAGTTTTTATTTGTTGTGTTATAAAAAAATATCTATTCCGTTGAGAAAGGTAACAAAAAATTCTTATTACCGCCGTTTTCTTACAGAAATGGGTCAAAAAATTGTTTTTAAAACCGAAGTTTTAGTAAAAAATTGTTCTTTTTAGCTTTTTGTAAAAATAGTTCTTAAAAATACATTTCTTCGTGCAAATTTCAGAAATGCAAAAGTAAAAAAAAACACAAAACGTTTTTTTTTTGCTTAATATTTCTTATTTAACTTAACAATTTTTTTAATTTAACATGAAACCCACTCAAATTCGAACCATTTGACCTTTTTTTTTGTTGTATCTCTTACTCATTCAGATGAAGTAAAATTAATTTACTCGGTTTGGTTATGCAGAAGCACATTGAGAGGGTTAAGTTTATGTTGTTATTTTTCTTTCCGTTTTTTTTTTTTTTTTTTACCAATCTGAACTTCCAATCTCATGTTCCTACACCTACTCTATATAGACACACTCTCGACTTAATCCTTTGGTAGCTTCAAATGATTACATTCACAAACTGGATTACCAAATATATACAACATTTGTTTCTCATAATATAGCCACAGAAAACGAAAAAAAAAGTCGATCCCTTTTCGCCCTCAAACAACTGTTTTCAATTAACGGTTTTTCTATCAGCTAAAACAATCCACTAAATCCTTCCAAAAAAGCAACAAGGAAATTTTTGTTAACAAAAAAAAAAAAAAACAAAAATATAAACAAACCTACACACAAATCCACAATCTAATTTGCATTCGCAAATCGTTTCGCTGTTAAACAAAGAGCACGTTTCATATATCCGAATACGAATCCGACTTCGACCCAGTAAACAAAACAAAAAAAGCTCCACAAAATGTCCTTTTCCACTCAAAACAAGACACACACATAAAAAAAAGGATATCAAGAGGAGTCACCAATATACGCTAATGACAACCGACGACGACCAACGTCCAGTGTATCGTGTTTCATTTCCCAAAGTACTTTTTCATCAAAAAAAAGGACGAGAAAATCATAAAAAAAATGTCACAAAAAAAAAGTTTTATTTTGAGTTGTAATTGTATGCCAGACTGTTTTTTTTGTTGCAAAAACCAAAAAAAAAAAAGAAAATTCTTACATGTCCTTTTCTTTGAGAAAGAAAAACAACATCAAGCTATTACATTTTTTTGTTTACCCCTTCTCCAGGACTCCTTTCTGCTATAACAAAAAAAAAACACAAATACCCCGATCCATCACACACAGCGCAAAAGGAAAATAGATTTTGTAAATAAAACATCCATTAGACGAATACCAATAAAGGATATTCTTGTACTCCTTCATTCCTCTGTTAATAGGATACAATAGAAAGGAAAACAAACAAGAGACGACAAAATGCCCCTGAAAATTGAACAATCCCACTAAAACGGTCAACATACACAAAAAATAAGGATTGAAATGTGACAACGACAAAAAAATATTGGCAAATATTTATTTCTTCCCGAACGCAAAGTCTATACGTCTGCGTTTAGCGAAAACAGAGGCATTCACCATATATATACAAGGTTCCTTCAATATTATCATCAAATGTCATTTGAATGACGACAACGACGACATGTGATTGCTCCTTTCGATTGTAATAAATATGATTGGCCGTGACCAAAGGTCGATGTTGTTGTCGTCGGGTTCTATCCTGGCTATTCCCCGGGAATTGTATGTTTTTTTTTTCTGTTAAACCGTTTCCGGTAATTCAAATGGAGCAAAAAAAAAAATAAAAGGACATTCATCAGTGCCATTGAAGACATAATAGTAAAAGGACGAACAATTTAGCTAAGGTCAATAGAAATGAATTGATAGACGATAATAATTCCACTATACACGCGAAGGAGTCGGTGACCTTATAATTCTAATCCGTCTTTTTTTTATGACTCAAAGCAAAGAAAAAGTAGGAGGATAGTAAAGGACTTAAAAGGATGACATAAGAGGCTATCAAATATTTGCACAATCAAAAATTAAAGCCAATAAGTATGATTACCGTAAATGTCAATCATCGAATCATCAAAATGACGCAAAGGACAGAGTGTCCTTTTTTCAAAAAAAAAAAAAAAAAAAAAAAAAATAGGGGAATTTAGGAGATAGAAAGGGAGGTCAACTCTCATAGTGGAGCGAATTTAGTCAGTAGAATTAGTACATTTTTTGCTCTCATATATCCAAACTGCGAATTTATTTCATATTCCTTATAATTTTCCTTGATATAAGGATATTTTGTTTATTCGCCATGGGCTTTCTGGGTTAGAAAGTATTTTAATTATTGAAAAAAAAATACTCTGGTCAAAAAAATTGCACCTTTTTTATGTTTTATGAAACATTCGTAACTGTTTTTACTAATTTTGCATAGCTGATCTCAAATCTGACCTAAGTTTTTTTCTAGCAGCTATAGTTTCGGTCATACAGTTACTTAAAATGTAGAAAAAATCGATTATTGAGATTTTATAACTAGAATATCTCGAAAACGCGAGCTGACAGACTAGAGTTAAGCATACTCAAAACTTCTTAAAAAATATTGTTTTGTATCCGAAATCCAAACCACTGTAAGCAATGGAAATGCTTAAAAAGTACATAGTAAAAAATCGATAATCGAGACTTAAAAACTGGAATATCTCGAAAACACAAGCTGATAGAAAAATTCTGATTTCGGACTAGATTCAAGCACACTCAAAACTTCTTAAAAAATATTGTTTTGTATCCGAAATCCAAACCACTGTAAGCAAGGGAAATGCTTAAAAATTACATAGTAAAATATCGATTATCGAGACTTAAAAACTGGAATATCTCGAAAACACAAGCTGATAGAAAAATTCTGATTTCGGACTAGATTCAAGCACACTCAAAACTTCTTAAAAAATATTGTTTTGTATCCGAAATCCAAACCACTGTAAGCAAGGGAAATGCTTAAAAATTACATAGTAAAATATCGATTATCGAGACTTAAAAACTGGAATATCTCGAAAACGCGAGCTGACAGACTAGAGTTAAGCATACTGAAAACTTCTTAAAAAATATTGTTTTGTATCCGAAAACCAAACCACTGTAAGCAAGGGAAATGCTTAAAAATTACATATTAAAAAATCGATTATCGAGACTTAAAAACTGGAATATCTCGAAAACACAAGCTGATAGAAAAATTCAGATTTCGGACTAGATTCAAGCACACTCAAAACTTCTTAAAAAAATATTGTTTTGTATCCGAAATCCAAACCACTGTAAGCAAGGGAAATGCTTAAAAATTACATAGTAAAATATCGATTATCGAGACTTAATAACTGGAATATCTCGAAAACACAAGCTGATAGAAAAATTCTGATTTCGGACTAGATTCAAGGACACTCAAAATTTCTTAAAAAATATTGTTTTGTATCCGAAATCCAAACCACTGTAAGGGAAATGCTTAAAAATTACATAGTAAAAAATCGATTATCGAGACTTAAAAACTCGAAAACACAAGCTGATAGAAAAATTTTCATTTCGGATTCAAGTTAAACGCACCAAAAACATTTAGAATAATATTGTCTTGTTCGTGAAACAAAACCAGTGTTTGGTAGCTTAAAATAGACATGCAAAAAAATCGATTATTGAGATTTTATAACGGGAATATCTCAGAAACTCGAGGTTTTGGATTCGAGTTCAACACACTTAAAACTTTAATAAAAAACTTATTTAATTACTGAAACAAAACCACTGTTAACTAAGAAAATGCTTACATAGTAACAAAAAAATCGATTATTGAGATATTGGGATTATCTTGAAAACGCGAGCTTATAGAAAATTTTTGACTTTGGATTCGAGTTTAGCACCCAAAAAGCCTTCGGAAAAATTAATCAAACTTAATAAAATGTAACATTTGTTGCCCAGTGTATTTTTTTTTTTTTTTTTCAAATCAATAAAGACCCTTTAAAATGAAACAAACAAAAATCAATTGAACAAACTTAGTGATGGTCAAGGACTGACTCTTCAAAATCACTGATTGAAATAAAATCCGGTGTTTGTTTTTTTTTTTTGTATTATATGTTTTTTTTACTCCCCTTTTCATGGTGGGTCCTTCCATGGTCCTTGATTTTTGCTCCTGTCTTCCTTTTTTTTTGAACTTAATACTAAATTCTACTATGTTGTCTGTTGTGTGTCGATACGGGATAGCATTTTGAAATGTTTAAGTTGGTTTCGAATTTCTTTTGTTTTGACAGGAACAGGAAATGAACAACGAAAGTTTATTTAAAATTAGATTCCCGATATATTTTGCTGTTCGTTTGTTGTTTTGTGTGGTAATGTTGGGTGAGAGAGATGATGGTAGAGAAAAATGGTGGAGGGGGGTAAAAGGATGTGAGTTTATTTTTAATTTTTTTTATAACTTTTTTTGTCATCTTGATGACTGTAAAGAGTATGGGGAAGAAGAAAAGAGACTAACAATTTATATAAAACGGATGTGAAAATCCAGGAGAAAAAGATTATTTCTCTCCTCTCTCTCTCTGTAGACTGGCAAGTTGATTGACATTTGAGATTGGACATAAAAGAATGATGTTGAGGGATTTGTTGTGATGTTTTTTTTTTTTTTACTTTTTTTCATGTCGCCGAAAAATAAATAAATTTCAATTGTTTTGGTTAAAAAGAAAAAAATAAAAACAAGATTTTTCTTTTTGAACATTTTTTTACGAGTTGAATTTCGTCTGGGAAAATTTTAAAGATAAGTAATTTTAAAGCTTAAAGTTTTTAGCTCTGTTTAAGGCAATTTTTTTTTTTTCATTTTCTGTTCATGTTATGTAAAATCCGAAAAATCTTCAGTATAGGTAATGGAAAAATAGGAAATTCGAATTGCATCTGCATTAACAAAAGATTACTGGATTATTAAAGCTTTTAAAATATTTGCTCGAACTATAACTTTTACATAATCTCTTTTTATGCAAATAGCTTTAAAAATGTCCAGTAGGTACCTATTAAATGTATAAGCAATGTTTATGAAATATAAATTAAAAAACAATGAAAAGATTTTTTCTAATTTACATTAAAAATTAAATTTTTTGAAGATTTTAGGAAGAATATTTTGAAAACTCACGCCTATTTAAGAAAAAACTCTAGTTAAATTTTCAAAAATTAATTTTCAATTTTAAAATTTGAATTTTTGATCACCCTAACGCCTTATTTTTTTATATAATAGCTTTAGACAACTCTTTTATGAGCTAAATATTAGTTTATATATAAATTTAATATATATTTTGTCACAATGAGACAGCAGAAGGTAAAAAAAAAAATTGTTAAAATAGGATAAGGACTTCTGGCGTTTTAAAATTTGACGAAATAATGCAAAATTCCTATTTCTACGATATTTTTTTCATTTTTATGAACCATTTGGTAAATTATTATTTTTGCCAAATAAGAATTAAAAATGGTTTCTTTAAAATGGCGGGCAGAATAAAAACATTGTGCAAGTCGAAATCTTTGACATGTGCGCTGTTGACTGTTTCCCCCTATTTCGTACCTTAGAAATCGATTTTCATCATTTGTTTTTCTATTTGTCGGTACGACTTCGAACAAAATTTGTTTCGGAAGTTTTCTCAATAATGTTAAGCATTTTGTTCGGTTCAATGTCATTTTTCTTGTTTGTATTGCTATTTATTCTGCTCAAACGTTATTTACTACCAGCATAAACTACTGGCTTTGTAAAAATGTATATCTTAGTAATGAATGTGTTGCCGTTGTGTTGTAATACATTTTTTTTTTTTAACATTTGAAGCCGATTTGTGAGAAAATCTTATCCTTCACTACAATATAATCTACCTAAATAAATAATCTTATACATCATTTTATTTATGAAATTTAAAAAAAAAAAAAGTTTTGAAAAAAAAATTTTTTTTAGTTAAAAAAAAAACGGCAACACCGGCAATTTTTAACACGTAGATTTTAAAGTTTTTTTTATTACCGACGTTTAAGAACAGAAATTATCAAGATGGATCTGTAATTTGCTGTAGTTACTTCACTAAAACATAATAAAACGATAACAATGCAAAAAAAATCCAAATTTCTTGAATTTTTTCATTAAAAACTTGCTAAATTGTTAAGTAAAACAACGTTTTAGCAGAAAAAATATAAACAAGAAAAATTACTTAAAACCGGGCAAAATGCTTAAAATTATTGAAAAAACTTCCCAAAACAATTTTGTTCGTAGTCGTACCGACAAATCGAAAAACTAATAATGCCAATCGATTTCTAAGGTCCGAAATAGGGGGAAACAGTCAACAGCGCACTTGTCTCAAAAATTTGTTTGAAAAAACTTGCACAGTGGAAATAATAGAATTTTCTTTTTCAAAACTGTACATAAGCTAGAAATTGATCTAAATGAATGTAAAACAGACGTTTGCTCTTGGATTTATGTAGAAGTTCATAATCAATGAAAAAAAAAATTTTTAAAACCAAAAAAAAAAGTAATAAAGAAGTGAACCACAATTTTAGACCTTTTTTATGCTATTTCTTGGATATTTTGTTTAAGTCAGCAATTTTTTATACTTCTTTCCTATTTTTGTTCATAAAAAATTGATTTTATTGGCGTTATATTGTTGCCAACTATGTTTTTATGAAAATAAAAAGGGGAAAAATGAGAAAAAAGTGTAATTTTTTTGTTACAAAAAATTTATGTGATCTTCACTCGAAACCAGTGTGACAGAAATGACAGATTTTGTTCATTTTCTCCATAAAAATATAAGCAAAATGTTTTCAAAAACTATGTATATTTAAATTTCCTGATTGAAAAATACTACTGCTAAAAATTATGAAAAACTGACTAGCATATTAATTCTAGGGAAATTTTCAATTTCTGTAAACATTTTTCAACTTTTATGTTTTTTTTTTTTTTTTCATTTCAGATCATGTCCGCGAATTCAATTGTGGCAAACTGTACTACAGAACGTTCCATTTGGATGAAGATCGTGATTCACTATTTGTTGGTGCAATGTAAGTATCATTCAGAAATTATAATTCACAGACAAAAAATATAAATTTCCCATTAATTTTCCACTTTGTCCATTCTCTATTCCACAGGGATAATGTATTTCGTCTAAGCCTAAAGAACATTTCTGCATCAGGTTGTGATGTAAGTATAAAATATATCAAGCCTATATAACCCCCTTATATGAATGAAAACAAAAAAATTACCCCTTTTTAAGTCAGAAAATTTTAAATTTTTGAGTTGGTTAAATCCATCTGCCAACTAGAAAGACACAACCTCCAGAGCTTCCAGATGATTAATGAACTCCTCATTTAAGCCATCATTCAAATTCAAGAAAAAAAAAAAAAAATAAAGCTATGTGAGTGGTGGTAATGGTATAAGCGCATTTCATCCTTTTCTCCAACTCCAAAACCATTAGTGGATACTGCACGTTTTCATTCGTGGCAAGATTTGTTATCCTATACACTACTCGTGCCGCCGCCATCATTACAACCACAACGTAAAGTTAACGCATTCGTATAAATTTTCAATGAGCCGTATACTTTTGTGCCCAGCATCAGAACCTGTTTCCTAAATAGATTTTACATTTGAACCCTAGAAACCCCAAAATAGAAAACCAGAAAATCTAAAAACTTGTAAACAATAGACAGAGAGAAAAAGAGAGAGAAACCAAACGTTATGACACGCAACAAAAGTTCCCCAAAGTGACGCGTCCCACACACACATTTATCTCGAAAATAAAAAAAAAACATCCAGATCCTTGTTTCCTTCGTTGACTGTGTGTGATTTTTTTTTTGTATTTTGTCAGCCCTGACTGTGCTTCCATCCGCACCAGAAGCACCGGCATAATTAATTATTAAAACAAAAGCGGTAAAAGGTTCGCCAGGTGAATTTCCTTCCGTAACACTCGTGTTTGTTAGTTTTGTTGGCATCAGGACGAAAGTACGAACGAACTCTACGAACAACCCACGTAAGGAATATCTCCTCTATATTCCTGCAAACACACTCTGAGGTCTTAAATTTTTGGCTGAAAGCTTTGTTATATAGTTGAGGAGGGTTGGGGGTAGTAAGAACTATTCTAACTTGGGTCGACAGAACATCAGTGAACATGGTTGGGGCATATGAAAGAGCCATGGGAATCACCTATATATAAAATTCCGCCATTAAATCTATTCATGAGGAAATTCTTTTGGGAGCGAACACTCAAAATGCTGACGCCCGCTTGTTCAACTTGATATCTCCCAGCCTCAGAGATAGCAGCTGTATTGTATAGTGTTGTGATGTGCGTTTTTTCGGGGTTAGACGACGACTTTATACTGAGCTCTCCATTCCACAGAGGAGGGTTGATGTTGGTGCGGTTTTTAGGCTTGCTGATGATGATGATGATGATGCTGCTGCTGCTTGCTAGCTGGCTGCTGCCATAGTAAATAATGCATGATTTGGTTTTTACATGATGTTGTTTTGGGGTTTTTCGTAGTAGAGAATAGAGAAGCCTCAACGTGATTTATAAATCAATTAAGTTGAAAGCTATCACAGAGAGTACATTTAGCAGATGAACAGACACACACTTTGTTTTGTTTTTCGGTTCGGATGCTCATTTCGTTGAAGAAGAATTATTTTTACGGTTTTTTTCGGATGATGCGTTTCAGAGTTACACGCAAATGTTTTTAGAATGGAATACGAAATCAGATAGAAATAGATCTTGAAGGACAAAGGACTTTGTCTAGTGAACAGAAATTTTACTTTTTCAGTTTTTTTTTATAGATTTCAAAATACCCATTTTGGACATGAATTTTTTTGAAACAGTAGAAACTGATTGAAGTTTTTAGACAATCCGATTAACCTGAAAAACTCCTTTTTCCCATCTTTATTACTAGGTACTTAAAAAGAGAACTTTGCAAACATAATTTCCTGATGACAAAAATAAATTTTTTCGTTTTAGCAGAGGAGTTTTTCTGTGTTGTGTGATTTTTTGGAATTTAACAGATTCACAGATTGTGATTCCGGGAAATTGAATTTTGAACGAAGGATTTCCAATCTAAAAATTCTTGGAACTGAATTCCCTTTTTTGGGTATGAATTTCGAATAAGCTAAAAGAGAACTAGAATTCTTATGAATTTTTTGGATTAAGAGTAGCTAGTAAGGTATAGGTAGTAAAACATTTCCTAGTCATGAGTTTTATTCATAACTAAGCTGTGTGAAATGGGCTTACGTAGAAATTCATACTTTTTTTTTATAGATTTCTTTACGTTTTCCAAACGAAACTTATGTACTAAAATCCAATGCAATTAGGTTTTACTTGGAAGGATAGTCACACAAACAGTTAAAAAGTCAACGGAAATGTTCGTAAAGTTATGTTCAAACAGTTTCCATTTGCCGTTAAGTTGAAAACTTGGGTTTTTCAATAGTATTTGTTAAATTTTGTAAAAAACATAAAGTGTGATTCTTTGAATGTAAAGGTAATATTGCCAAAAAAAAAAGGTTATTTTTTTAAAAACGGCTTTTACGATTTCGATCGAAACAAATGTGTGGGCTTTGGAAAATAAGGTCCTACTTTTGAAATAAAAATATTTTTTTCGGACAGTTATTAACCGTACCTCTTTTATAATCGTTTTATAGATTTTTAATTTACCGGCAGAATTAAAGTGTCTTGTGGGAACCCGAGTAAAAATAGAATTCCGTCGCACCACAGCTGCACTTTTTAATCGCCGCACCTACTCTGCACCATGTCCGCACTATTATCAGAAATTTCTATTGCAACGAAAAACCGCTGCACCACGTCCGCACAATGATCAAACATTTCTAAACCGCCGCACCATCGCTGCACCACGTCCGCACCATTTTTAAAATTTCTAAACCGCCACACCACGACTGCATCACGTCCGCACCATTTCATTTTGAATGAAAAAAAATTCTATTCTTATAAATATGCAAATGTTTAAGTCGTCTTCAAAGTTATTTTGACTTAAGTAACATATTTCCAGTTCGTACAAACATGACTTGGTGGTCGAGTGGTTAAAGCGTTGGACTTCTTATTGAAAAAGCTCTGGATACTCGAGTTTGAATCTCTTTCTCGTCGGTATTTTTTTTTTTTATATTTCAATAATCCAAAATTATGTATCATGGTGCGGTGAATTTTTCATACAAAATAAAATGGTGCGGAAGTGGTGCAGTTGTGGTGCAGCGGTGCTGCGCCGAAATTTTCCGCTAAACGGCGGTGGTGCAGCTGTGGTGCGGAGGTCAAGATTTTTTTTAATTTTTTTTTTTTCTTTAAAAATTAAATTTCTATTTTTACTCGGGAAAGTCTATGTAATGAATTGCCTCGTTGATTTAGTTGTTGCCAATTGTATATAATATTTCAGAAATAATGCCTTTCATATTAAAAATATCCCTTTTCATTGAATGATTTCTCATCATGTCACTTTTAAGAACACGATTTAAATCTTATTTCACTTTAAAAAAAGTTATAGAAATAAAAGACCATTATCACCCTTTTTTTGCCTGTGAAAAAAAAAATCCAAAAAATGTTTAAAACTACATGAATCGAATGTAAACTGACAGACAACCTGTCTGTCATGTTAGATATTAGTGACTCCTTCCATCCTTTTAACACGTTAAATTCCAGTTTGATGACATTTCGTCTTCATCCATCATTATTTTCAAAAGGATCTTCACCAGCCTCTATGTGTGAGAGGTATCAAACAGCAACATCCGTATCCGAGTAGACTGAGTAAATAACACCACACCACAACACTTACACATAACATTAACATAGTCAATATACACTTCTTGACAAGTACAAGTATATATCGCCTTTAGAGATATGCAGATAAGCCTAAACAAAAAAAGTTAACAAGGATAACACACATACAACATACTTACACTTTTCCGACGAGACAGGAATAGCTAGCAAAAACATTATAAATACAAAGTAAAAAAAAAAAAAGATTAATGACAACAATGACAACACAACTATGAACATCGCTTCAGCTTCAACTTCGACGTCGCGTCGTCGTCGTTCATCGTCCTAGTCGAAGGACGTTGAAAGATGTCTGAAACGATGAAGATGACAATTATACCTATGCACATATCCTCGCTCTCAGCGTGGTGTCGCAAGTCATGTCAAATATATCAGACAGGCTTTTTTTTGTTGTTGTTTAAAAAGCCTCCAAGCAGTTAGCGGCACGTTACTTCAATTTTAAGTCGTCAACAATATTCCCAACGATATATCCTCCCCTCCCCCCCACCCATCCTTCAAATCAGGACTTTTGCTGAGTAACTCACGCATAATACATCACGAACAAGATCCTTGATGCAGAGGAAAGGAGTCAATTTAAAAAAAAAAAGTCTACAAGAACACGCAAAGGCAATCAGGTAAAACGAAAAAAAAAGAAAAAAAAGTTTAGTGTGTTTGTGTTTACATTGTCTGAAGTTGAGAACTTTTGTTTAACAATCTACTAGAAAAATTATTTCATTTTCATTCTTTTCCGTTATTATTATACAAAAATGTCTACAGAGTGAATTCTTGAAAAAGGATTTTTTCCCAGTTTTTCAAATTTTTTTTAACTTTCTGTCACTAGAATGCTTGTGCTGCTGATGAAAATTGATTATTTTCATCAATTAGCTATATGGATCCAATTTTTTTTTTTAATCTGAGATTGCTCTTTAACTGACAGACATCAGAGGAGTAAATTTTTTTTTATTTCTACTGGAAATAACACGAAAAATGCATCTGTCACAAGATAAAATGAGTTAATTAATTTTTTTTTTTTTGGGTTATCGAGACAGCAGCTGGGTTAAGTTAATTAAAAAAAAAGAGTCTCTTTTCAAGTTGGTTGAGATTTCAGTCAATATTACTTGTACATTAATTGCATTACCTCCAGAGAAAGCCAAGTGACAGGATGGGGTTAATAGCCAGTTGGCAGTTTGAAAAATTGTTATACCTTGATTTTTCAAAAATATAAAATATGTTCAAATGTGTTGGGTATGAAGTTATGATGGAGAAGAGTGAAGCGTTGCGAATAAGAAGGTTTTTATACATGTAAACGTCAAAAATAATTTTTTTATAAATCGTTTTTTTTTGCAAATTTCTTTACATATTCTTGAAGGAAAATGAACGCTCTAAAAAAATGACCCACACCCTTTTTTCGTTTATCTAACCGTTTAATAGATATTTGAGGTCCAAAAATCGAGAATATCTTTAAAAATTCGTTTTTTTTTTCTTAATTTTGTAATAAATTGAAAAATTATAATAATCAAAGCGCAAGACATATTCTTAGGAAAAAAATTGTTCCACAAAAAAGGTCTTCATAACTTTTTTCATTAATCTAACCATTTGAAAGATATTCGAGGTCAAAGTAAAAAAAAATATGACAACATTTTTTACTTTTCAAAATTATAATTCACTGAAAATTCATTATTTTCAAATAAGCAAATTGTAATGGCTTAAACGTTCTAAAAAAATTCCTTGGCATCAAATTGATTGCTTTAACCGTTTAGAAAATAATCGTATCCAAATCGCAATGCATACGAGTCATAAGAATACTATTGAAATCATTGGGCATTGGTTTGGAGACGAATGTCTTCTAAACGGTTAAAGCAATTAATTTAAGCCCCTACAAGAATACATCTTGCTTATTTGAAATGTAAAAAATGTTTTCATATTTTTTTTTAACTTTTTTTTAACTTTTTTTTTAACTTTCTTTAGAATGGTTAGATTAATGAAAAAAGTTATTAAGACCTTTTTTGTGGAACAATCTATTTCCTTAAAGAATATGATTATTATAATTTTTCAATTTGTTACAAAATTAGGAACAAAAAACGAATTTTTAAAGATTTCCTCGATTTTTGGACCTCAAATATCTATAAACGAAAAAAGTGTACGGGGCCTTTTTTTTAAGAGCGTTCAATTTCCTACAAGAATAAATAAAGAAATTTGCAAAAAAGTCGATTTATAAAAAAAAATGATTTTTTTTTAGTAGAAGCTTGATGTAAAAATGGAAAATTGCGAAGCAGAGGAACTTCCCATTAATATAAAGAGCTTATATTTGGTGTGTATATTTTAGAGGTGTCTAGCAATCGGAGAACAAAATAAAAAAAAAGAGAATTTCGATTTTTGTTGAACCACCCTAGTAAAGATGTATGTTCTCTCATAACTTCTAAACAACTCATCATAACTTGTTGAATAAGATATCGTTTAAATCGTCTTGCCAACCCACTGGTTATAAGCCGTGTAAACTTCAGTAATATGGCGCCATCTAGAAGCAAAAATCTTCAACCGTTCAGGGTTTTGGTTTTCAACTCATATTTTCGTTTAAATGATGTTATGATTATAATTTCGATAAAATATCTGCAGATTTATTAAAAATGGATTTTTTTAGTTCATGAATTTCGCCTCTAGATGGTGTCATATTTTGACATAACTAGGGGAAAAAGATGACACTTTTTAAGATACAATTTTTTACCAAATTATGCGATAACACTAGTTTACAAAAAAATAAAAAATTTTGGACACAAATTGCCGATATACTTTTAGTATAGATTTGAAACCAGAAAACTGGAAAATCTTATCTTAAAAAAATATTTATCGATAGGTTTTCGAGATATGATTTTTCAAAGTTTTTTGTCGTTGTTTATCCCAGCATTTTTTGAGTAATAAACGACTAATAAACAGAAAAGTCCACGCCTAAGGATGAGTAAATAACCAAGAAACACTATAACAACTTTTCTGGGTCACTCCAGATGTTTAAGTGTAATGTATTAAAAATTTTTTAAAAAAATCGATTTTTTAAAGGAAATTTTTGCAAAAAAAACTTTATTACTAAATGAAAAAATCAAAATCTTTCGAATCCTGATAGTTTTAAATTTATGTGTAGAACACTTTATGGAAAAGATAAAAAGTTAATTTTCTTAAAAATCTATTAATAAATTATAAAGTTATGACCGTTTTTATAACGATCAATATTACCGACTTTTTCTGTTACTTTTTGAGTGTTTGTCTATAACTTTAAAGCAAGCATGATTTGAAAATTTTTCTTAAATAATTTTTTGTAACTTATTAAATTTCCTATCGATATGTATCCTTTTAAAAAAAATTTAAATTAAAATATTCTAAAAAAAAAACTTGAGAAAAACTGTTCAAAAAAGAGAAAAACGAAACTTTTGATGTTTTTACTAAATGGTCTATTTTTATTCTTTGAGCATTTATAGATATGTATTTAACATGTGAAGGTGAAAAAAAAAATACTTTATCTTTCACAAAAATGTAATACGGCTTAGATTGGATAAAATATGAACTTTCAAAATCTACTTTGTTTGGTCTTTTTGAACAATGATGGGTTAAAAGGAGTACAACGGTGTACACACAGGCAAAAATTGGGGTGGAAGAGGTGTAGATTTTTTTTTTTAATTCTATGTGGAAAGTAGACGAAAATAGTTTAGTAGATGTCTAAATTTTTATTATTTTATAAGCTAGGAAAATGTCGTTAATTTAATCAAATCCTATCTATTCTTTGAATAAAATGATACTACAATAAAAATTTAACGAAAATTACTGAACAATCAAGAGTAACTTTTTGAAAATAAGTTTCAGCTTGTTAAGTTCAAAAATTTCTTAGAACTAATTTCTCTTGTTGTTTTTTTCCAGGAATTTAACAAACTACTATAGGATAAAATTCTAACTTGTTCATTTCAAGGAACCACTTACTTTGAATTATAGTAAATTAGAATCAATTAACTTTTTAGAAAAAGGGTTTAAAATATAAAAAAAAGGTTAAATGCAATTTCTGCAAAATTAATTTTCATTTGAATTAAGTCCACCTTTTAAGGATCACTGAAAAGTCAAGGTTTCTTTTTTTTTTTTTACAAAGATTGTCCAATTCTAAGAAGAAACTATTTCCATTAAGTACTTGATTTGATTTAAAATTCATTTTAGAGAAAGAATTTCAAACAAAGCTGTGAAGGTTGCTTTTTTTTCACCAATCTTTTACCTATCCAATTAGCAATAAACCGTCAGTACTCGTTCAAAAAATAAGAAAGCAAAAAAAAAAAAAAAACTACATAAATCTTTTTTGCATATTTTCCCTTAATTTAACTCACCTTTTCTTGTTCTTATTCTTCTTTCATAATCGATTCTCAATGCAAAAACCATTTACCACCGCCCATTAAATCCTTATGGCCATCATAGTTGAGTCCTTATAACAGAGCTCGTATACAGCTCTACTATATTTTTGTAAGTCTTATTAAAATTAAGAGCTATGCACTTTCAACACACAGACATTAGTTCATAAATTTTACTCTCTTTCGCTCTGAGGTTGGAGATTGTTAAGTGCAAACCGAAGGTTTGTTCATAGTTCAGTTGGTTAAAGCTTCTTGTTTTTTTTTTTTTTGTTCAATTTTTTGTATAGAAAGTACTTACTTATATTAACTGAACATTTTTCATCACATCTGAAAACAAGGCAGAAAGTATAGAAGAGTTGAGAAAATATAAACCGACATAGAAGACGATGAAGGTCCGCACTTTAAGGACCAATAAAGGCGAAAAAGAAAATATATATAAAGTTGGCGAAAACCACTTAATTGGTTGTACTTGTATTAGCCGCCATTTCTACCGCCACCGCTACCAATATAAGCTACCACAATATCTATATAGAAGGTATAGAGTTCTGTACCGTCAACGTTTCTAACCATGATGCTTACTCCATAAGTGCTGCTTACTTTCCACTTGGTCTAACTCCTTCTGGCTACTTGCTGGTACGATGTACGAACGTACCGAAAAACTAAACTATCTTCTTCTATACAATGTTAATAGTATAAAGTGTTGTTGTTATAGTGTTGGTGTTATGTCTCGATTTTACTTGGTACAAGACCTCTTTAGAAAAGACTATGGGAAAAGTTCGCTACTTTGAAGAAAACTAATAATTAAAGTTTTTTTTTTTTTTGTTTTCTTTATTTTTGTGTTGTGTTTTTTTTTTTTTTCTATCCTTTGCCTGGTTAAGATCTATATCTACCTAAGAATAACTACAATTCACAGGGCTGGTTTTCTCATATATTTGGCCTTGTCAAGGATTTCGATAAAATATGGGTTCGTTTTAGTAATTTTCAAATTAATTATTTCAAAATATAGTCCGGTCAAAATAGACATTCAACCCAGAAATAATTCGTATAGAGTTGAAAATTGGTACAGAGCATTTAAATGTCGATTTAAGTAAAATGTCAAAAGTCCCCAAAAGTCCAATGTGGGCATAAAAAGTTATTCAAGTTTTAATGTCGAAAATGTAGGTTTTTCTTTTCTAACTTTGAAACGGGAGAAGGTATCTAAAAAAAGTATATAGATGTCTTGTAGGTTTTGTAATTCCCTAAAAAATTTTATATAAAAAATATTATAACATTTTTTTTCTACGACTTATCGTTTAGAAGATATCGTGGTTTTAAAATGTGTCAAATGTGGAAAATATCGATGAGTCCTAGCGAAAAGTTGTCTTTTGAAAAACTGGTAGATAATGTGCTCCTTTATATAACTACTTTTTTTGTTTTTTGTTTTTTTTGTTATAGTAGTCTTTCAAAAAGAAAACAAAATATTTTGATTTGATCAAAATTCAAAAATTGCGAATTTTTGTACCTAGTTTCTAAAAGAGTGCGGAAGCCAGCATTAAAAGAGGAAAATCTTTATTTATTTATAATGAAAATCTTCTCAGTAATGCATCTCAATCGTCTCAAAGATCCAATAACGGCTGAAAATTTATCTAATGACAAATTTGAACTACGAATTATCTGAAAGAGGCCGATTACATTGCTAAAAATATGTCAGAAAAACATTTTTTCATTATTAAATATCTCAAAATCCTAGACATTGAGAAAAAAAATTTGATTTCTAACTTGAACTTTATGCTTAAAAAACCTTTAGAAACGTATTATGTTCGTTTCGCAAAAATTTTGTTTATTAGTATAATAAGTCTTCATAGTAATCCTTTTTTCAACATTGCTAAAAGTTAAATTTTAAATTTGAAAACGGGAAATTACATCAAAATATCACATATGATGTTTTTTTTTGAAATTTAAAAAACTAAATATCCCAACCCACACGCCCTTAAAAATAATCAGATTCGTTTTCGGAGCTTTCGAAACCTTTAAAAAAATATTTTTTAACTTTAATAACAAGATGATTCGACACATTAACATGAGTCTAAAGCTAAAACAAGAAAAAAAAAGATCCTAAATTCAAAAAAAGAAAAAAAAAATTGTTAAACCACCCTTACCATTTCGGAGTATGAAAAATAGATTTTTTCTGACTGTCCAACCTACCCGATATGTTTACAAAATGTTTAAAAAATCGTTTCAAAAAAATAAAAAAAAAAAAAAAAAATTTGGACCACCCTAACTATTAAGGGGTCTGAAAATTTGATGTTGGCGTATCTTCAGACGCAAAATTGTGTGAAATATGGTCCAGCCGTTTTGAAGGTGTTTGATAACAAAGACCGTAATACGCGAATTTTATATGTATGTATATTAGATTAAGATATCATTTAACTAACAAACTATCAAATACTCAATGATCCTAAAAACGAAATTGAATTCCCTTTTATAAAAAAAAATTTAATATTTTGTTACTAAACATTTTCTTTTTAATTAAGAAAAAGCGATTAAAATTAATGAAGTATTCGTTTTAGAGAAAATCTTAAATGAAAATAGCACTGGTTGGCAAAAAAAAAAAAACAAAAAAAACTCTGGAGCAAAAACTTTGTTTGGTGATTTTAATTGACTTAATTCAAAACTGTTTACAGATTTATTCTATCATGTCTAGTTTTTGAGTTACACAAATGACTATTTTCGCTCCAAGGGCCAAAATACTATTTAGTGCCTAAAAAAATCTCCCTTTTTTTAATTTCATTTTTCTTGAAGAAGAAGTACAAATTAGTAGAAAAACTATATTGAGTTATAAAAATTAACATTATTTACTTTTACAAGTTTGAAACCCAAATTTGGATCGAATTGCTTACAAATCACGGTTACGCAGTGGTATTTAAAGTTTTAAAGCTGATTTTTGGTAATAAACTATTAAGAATATTTAATTGAAATTAATTTTTCTGTGATTTAACTTCATAGGAGACTTACGTTGTTCCTAATAGTTTCAAACAGGAATATCAGAAAACTTAACCCTTTCGAACCCAAGCTATGAAAATCAATATTAAAAAATGTTTTTTCGGTATTATCGGGTCAAAAATACCACAACTAAGAAATATGAATAGCAAAAAGTTATTTTCCAAAATAATAAATAGCAAAACTAATGTGTTATTCTCATGTTACATGTAAGTAATATGCACTGCCTATGACCACCAAAAAAAGTCGGAGAACTGAGAAAATAACTTTTTATGAAACTATAATGTATGCTACTTCTTCTAAGCAAAAAAACAAAACACTTTCTGCATTAACATTTTTTATATCTTTTTTTCAAAATTATGACCATATATAAAAAAAATTTTTTTTGCAAAAAAAAAAAAAATGTGAATTTCAGTCCCTTTTTCGATTAAAAAAAAATTAAAGGTATGATATTTGACTAACTTTTTGTAATAATCCAGTAACTAGGCATTATTATCTTTCAATTAAGCCATGGAAACCTAAAAAATTGTTTAATTTAATATTTTTTACGAATTTTTAAAAAAATGTTACTTGAGAGTAACGCTGGGTCCGAAAGGGTTAATTATATGATTTAACAAATAAAACTGAAATTTGCAGTAAAGTAACGCAGTTGTTTAGTTTTGATCACTTTGTGTTTAAACTTTCATAAATATAGAAATATAATTCCAAGCATATCGGTGCAAATGTTATTTTATAATAGATTAAAGTATAACCATTCTATGTCAACTGATATATATTTTTTTGCAAAATTCACTGTCCGTCCAAGGGACAATTTTTTAGGCACTAAATAGTATTTTGGCCCAAAAATTAATTTTGAATTAAGTTCTTTTTGATGTTTAGTCAAAAATATATATTTTTCCGTAATATGTCGCTTTTTATAAGTCCAAATCAGAACACGCAAACTGGAATTAAGTTCAAAAAACCATTCATTACACAAAAAAAAAAAACAATCAAGGTTCTGAGATTTGTATCATAAATTTCCAAATCCAAATTTTCCAATATCTTTGAGAAAAAAAAAAATAATTAAAAAAAAAAAAAATATAAATAGTTTTGGCAAAAAAATTTTTACGGAGATGTATCAAAAATGTGACGTGCCAGTGAAATTTTGACTGCGGACTCGGACTCACCACATAAAAATCCTTTAGAAAAGTTAGGTTTGGTTAAAGCTCTATTATTTTCGTTGCCGACAAGTGTAATTTTTAAACCAGGGAATACTTAGTAACTTCATTTAAAAATTAATAATTTTTTTTCATTTTTATTAAATTTTATAGGAAATTTAATAAAAACAGAGTAAGTTTACATCTCGTAATATTTTCCGACTTTTTTTATCTCCATTTCGATTTCCAAATTCTTAACCAATCAAAGTTCAACAAAAGAATCAGCGAAAAAAAATTGTATAAATTATTTCAGTTTTTTTTTTCTATTAAAAACAAAGTTACTCATACGTCACCGTGACCCATGTTTGCATAAATTAGCAAAATTATTTAAAGATTACTTTCGAAGAACAAAAAAATTTTTTTTTGTAAATTATTAAAAAAAAAAATAATTTTTTTTTTTAATACAATGAGTATTTTCAGGAAATTATTATTTTCAAGACTTTTCAAAACCATAAAAATAATTTTCAATGCTTATGTATTTTTAAGTATTAATATAATTTCTATTTACCCTGTAGTAATTTAATATCAAGTTAAATCAAACCCTGCTTGATTGTGTACAGTCGTTTCGGTCCTGATTTACTGAAACACATTTTATCGGTATACAATTTTGTTTTAGCGCGAAAAATGGTAAAATGATAAAAGTCCTGCAAAATGGTTGTCCTCTACCTTTACACACCTTCGAGCTATCATCCAACTTACTGGCTATGTTTTTTTTTTTCTTTATTTTTCTTAAATATTGCGGGACCACTTTCTATTAAGAGTTCTTAATTTGCTATAGGTGTACCTACTCCTTTCTTATTTGTCTTATGCCTCATCCAACATCGTTGTTGTATTTTTCTTCTTCTTTATCACATTTTCCAACCAACACCTATTTACGTGCGGAAAATTTAATGAGATTGGTGTTGCGGAATAAAAACAAACTCAAAAAGCAAAAAAGGAGATGGTCTTAGGGGTGGGAGGTGAGTATACCGCACATGTCATCACACAGAAACCTAGAGTATTTTCGTCCTCTCTTCGTTCTCATAACAAATTCAATTTGTTTGGCCAGGATATTTAATGTAATTTTATTCAAAGTTGTATTTATTTGTCGCACCTTTGATCGGTGTCGTTGCTGCTACTGCTTCGCGACACGGCAATATATATTTACATACATGCAGAGGTACGCTTCTGATGGTAGCCCGTGAACACAGAAGAGCTAGTCAAGGAGTTGCACTTCTTGCTACACAGCACAAACATGTGTATAATATTGTTTATGGTCCTTCTCTTTTCCTGGAGGATATTTTCTTTTTATAATTTTGTTTTCACTTCATCCTTTGCCATTAACATTTCGTTCAGAGCATCAAATTTTTTTTTTTTTTTTCTTCATTTTATTTTTTTTATAAATTTTGTAATGACATCGGTTTGACGATAAAGTTCGTTGGAGCGAGAGCGAAGGAAATGGTTGAGGTTTGCGAAGAGGAGGAGGAAAATTGAATTTTCATCGAGCCATCCTTTGAATTGGAAAGGACATGTTGAGAGAGAGGTGGATTTTATGCATGTAAATGAAAGCATTCAAATCCTTTTCTTTTTTCTTTCTATGTTTGTGTGTATTTTTTTTTGTGATGCATATACAAGAAAAAAGAAGATACATGCACAGTTTGTTGCGCAAAGTTGTTTTGTTTTTTTTTTTTAGTTCTTTTTTGTTGTTGTTGCTTTTATTTATATTTAATGATAAATTTGTATGAAACGAAAACTTGTTTGAATGGACTTTGTACTTTGCTCAGTTTATTTATATTTATATTTTTTTTCTTTTTCTTATTTTTTTTTTTCAATTTAATTACTTTCTTGACAGAGAAATGTACATAAAGAGAGTAAAAGAGGTCTCGTGGTATAAAAGGATTAAATGAGTTTTTTTTCTTTATTTTCTCTAATTCAGTGGTGAAGGTTGAATGTTATTTAATAGGAAAAAAACAAAATTATGAAAAGGATGTATGGAAAAGAAATAGGTAGATATAGACTGGAAAATGAGTTTAAATGAGTTTCAGATTTTTTTTTTTGTTTATTTTGTTCAACTGGTGTCCTTACCATGACCAAGCTCAAAGCAGATAATATTGACAAGGAGACTTAAATTTAGATTAATTTAAAAGTTTTCCTTTAAATTTTAAAAGATTTGTATTGAATTTTTTTTTAATGCAGCCTTTTTTGCATTCTTTTTAGTGTTTACCTTTTTTTTTAAAAAAATTAAAAAAAAAGGTTGCAAAACACTGCTTGAATCCAAACTGCAGAAAATGCTTAATATAGTAGATAGGAGAGCCAAAATACTTTTTGATGCCTAATTAGGGCATAGACCAGGGTCGATAATTTTTGAAACCAAAAAAAATCATAGTAGAATGAAACTCATTGGAAAAGGAGGTGAATATGATGAAAATTAAAGGAAAAATAAATTACGGGCGAGCCGAGTTCGGGAAGTGGGTGGGTTGAGTTTTTAATGGTAAAAAATGGTATATCTCGATTTCCGGCAAAACTACAAATCCTATAGAAAAAAGTTGTATTGCAAAGTTGTAGGTAGGTAATAAAAAGATCTACAACTTTTGTATCAACAATTTTTTCACATAACCTCAAAATTTATGTGAAAAATTCAAAAAACCGAGTTTTTGGTTTTTTATTTTTATCTTTTTCAAAAACAAAAATTTACCTTATTATGTCCCAAATACACTGTAATTTATTTGATTTAAAATATTAATTTGTTCACCTTATTTTGACTTAATACCAAAAAAACACCCTAATTTTCAATCGAAAATTCACGTGTCAAAATATTACCTTTTTTCAAAAAGTCAGTGAGCATGACGTTCGTTCAAATGTCTATTTTTTGATGGTGTAAAAAAAATTTTACATTAGTATACTATAGAACATGTTCTAGTAAAATTCAAAAAATGAAAAAAGCTTGAATTCGAAAAAAATTTTGTATCATTATTTACAATTTTGGCCTATTTATTCAAATTTACACTTTAATTACTCAAAAAACGTAAGATTAATCAATGTTACATGAAATGTAAAAAAAAACTCGTTTTAAAAAAAAAATAAAACAAAATCTGAAATCAAATTGCCCTCCAAAACAAGTACCTATGCAGTTTTGATTGATGTATTAAGATGCATTTTTAGAAAAAAATTTTGAAAATCGTTAGAGTCGTTTTTAAAAAAACTAATTTTTTATAAATAATTTTTTTTGAAAAAATAAAATTGGTATGCCATTTTGTAGAAATCACTAATCAACATCTAATAACAAAATTTCCAAAAAATTCAACGTCCCGTTTTCAACAATTCGATTTTTCAAAAAAAAAAAAATTCAAAATTTTTTTAAAAATCCAAAAATAATTTTTTTCAAAATTTGATTTTTGGCTTGTATTAAAATTATACAAATGCTTTTGTCCTATGCGGTCCTATGGCAGGTACCGTTAATAATGATTTTCAAAAAAATTTTTTTTTCTTCAAAAGATAGACCTTGTTTAAAAACTAACATTTGAATTTTTTTAACAAAATCGTTGGAGCCGTTTTCGAAAAATTAAACTTTTCCGAAATTTTTATATGACAAGTACCGTTATTTTTGGTTCAAAAAAATTAATTCCAAAAACCCCTCTGGAGAGTCTCCAAAAACTGCTACATAGCAAGTTTAAACTTCCGGGAGCCACTTTTTTGGCATTGTCTATCATCGTAATGTCATGGAAAAATGTTATCTCAACGTTTTTTTTTTGTACGAATGCATAACTTGATATATAGTACCTATATCGCAAGTAAAAACTTACCTAACATGACGTAAACTCTTTTGTATTAATCATCTTTTCAAAAGATTCATTTTTTTTGCCATTATCCTGTAAAAATGTTTTACCATTTTTTAGAAGAATTTTAAAAATCCATTTTCTAATTATTTCTCAATTATTTTCTAATATTTTACTATAACCTTTTCTTTTTTTTCTTATTTTAGAGAGACGTTGTCAAGCTTGAACCAACAATGGATGATGTACGTTCCTGTGTGTCAAAGGGTAAAAGTCAGGTAAGCATGAATACAAAAAAAAAAAAACTTTCCAAAATGACCCCAGATATATACAAAATCCATCTTCCTCATCTGCAACCACAAATCCTCTCTTCCTTTTCAAAAAATAAGATAACACAACAAAAATGAAAAAAAAAAAAGATGAATACATATTCCCTCAACATTTTTTTTATGTGTAACATATGGAGAGAAGGCAGAAGAAGAAAAACCCTTTTTATCTAAACCGCAGTCAATCACAAGAAGTGCTTCTGCTTTGGTTTATTGTTGCAACGCAATGTTTTCAATTTCGTTGTCAATTTCAAATATTTTTCTCCGCATACGTGGTAGATGGATGGTGGTGTCACCATCACTCCCCCAATTCGTCGTCATCCTTGTCCTCGTCCGTGATATGTCGTCCCGACATGAAGAACAAAAAAATATTAAAAAAAAAAAAACATTGAACAAAATGTATCACTTATCCTGGCTGCCATTCATTTTTTTTTTTTTTTTCAAAAGCGATTTCAATTTTCTTCTCACAAATAAAACCATTTGTCTATATCAGGATATTCAGGACAACATAAATAGTATCTCCTAGTATAAAAGGCATCAGTATTGTAGGGAGGCTCTTCCTCTTTCTGTCATATATATGGATGCCTCGTGCTCGTGTATGTCTTCCTTCCATCATCATCATTGAAGGAACATGGCACATACGAGCGAATATCCAACCCCCGCCCACATAGTTTTTCATAGTCTTTGACTCAGTGGCAGCTCAGAGGTAGGGTGCATGTCCTTTAATGCCGCAAGCAATATATAAAAGGCAAAAGAGGAAGAAGATTGTACCTACCAATTTTTCATCATCTCTCTTCTTCGGTTTTCAAAATTGATTCTAAGCCACAGCAAAAGAGATAAATTTATAGTTGGAACTTTGAAAAAAAAAATAAAGCGAACTATATTTACTGACTTTTGTGCAAAAGAAAAGATTTCGCAAAGGAAATAATATTAAAAAGAATGATAAAAAAACGTGGAAGGATTTAGGTGGAGAAGAAGAAGACAGTGCTGTATTTTGTCATAATCTTACATTCAATCAGTACTGATTTGAAAATTTCAAGCAATCTTCCGATATAAAAAAAAAAAAAATGTAGAAATGCCATATTTTCTTAACGACATTTATTATTTATACGAGTTTATACCAGTTGAAACATAATTTAAATTTAAGAAAATCTTTCCATTTATTATTTGGTATATTTTAGTTTATACCAATTATTTTAACGTCAAGTAACCCCAATAGAGTTACTGTTTATTGGATCTCGCGTGACTGGTATAACACAAAATTTTGATTCAAAAGTGCCTTAGCCTCACATATATGAAATAGATATTAAGGATATTTTATTTTTAGAAATTCTCGCATATTTCAGAAGTATAAGAAAAGAACTTGTTAAATGTTTGTATTTTATTAATGATTGGTATAAACTGGTCTAACTTAATTTCTAATTTTATTTTAAAAACAGTAGCAATATTATGTATTTAAATACATACAAAATTTAAATAAGACATTCTAATCCTTTCAATTTCGAAACAAAATGAAAAAACGGACAATTGGAAGACTAACCCTATGATTTTATGCGTGAACGGATTTTTTCAGATTTATACCTGAATTTATAGATTCTCACGTTTTACAGGATAAAAAAAAAAAATTATTTCAAAACAATTCAAAGACAAATCAAGTTAATCCCCAGATTTATCGCTCCAACGTTCAATCTTTGACGCAATTCAACGGGAACCTGTAACTTAAAGATCTAAATAAAAATTTATATTTTGAAATTCTGTTTTAGTCAAAAAATATATCGGTAAGGATATTCAAGGGTTTAAAAACATCTTTATAACATTAAGACAGTTTATACATTTATTTAAATGAACTCACACTGTTTAACTATCTTCTATTAAACAATCTGCAACAGCGCCATCATCATTCTAAAAAAAACAAAAATTTGTTCGAACAAAAATAGTACGCATACGCCACAGCGACCGTCAAAGATTCACGGCTCTTAAGGGATAGATAAAGTTTTTTTTTATTTCAACAATATTAGCGTAGTAGATTACGATGAATATGCTCATATTATGTCGCTGTTTTAAGAATATCATGTTTTAAAAATTCATAGATGGTCTTTTTGGGTACACTGACTTCGATATATCCTAATAGTTTTGAATAAAATGTAATATTGTTTATCCAACTATAAATAGTCAGACAACGAAAAATTTTCGAGTTACAACTTTTCGTTTAGTTGATATTACGATTAACTATTACTTCCAATTCCAGATAGAATAAACACGAGTTTTCTTAAAAGCAGCTGAAACGGATGAATATTAATATTTGAATGGGCGTTTCTTGAGGAAATGTCTCGAAATTTGGTACACTGAAAGAATATATGAGAAAGCTGGCAATTTTTTGTTTATTAACCCTCTGTAGGCACACCTCTTTTTTGTGACGTGATAGGCATACGGGTGCGAATTTGGTTTATGCTTTTTCATGTCGCTAGAACTTTTTTCGGTCACAATATTTTATGGAGAATCAAGCATGAAATTGATGTAGAATATTCCGAGGAATTCGAATATTGTATTTACAATTCCGAAAAAAAATATTTTCACCTATCACCTAGGATTTCCGCTTAAAATAAATAGAATCCGCTTAAATTCTGTTAAATTTAAAGTGAAGTTCATTTAATTTCCGTGTAAATTTTCATTTTAAATGAACGACTAAAGCACAAAAAAAAAAACATGAAGAAATCCGCTTAGCAACAATTTTGACAACTTTCATTTTTATTGTCTTGAAAATTGACTGTTTTTGCGTTTAACTGTTGCCAACGATGTTTTAAACATAAAATAAAAACATGAAATACCAAAAAAATACAATGTCCAACGAAACTGAATAACGGATAATGAATAAAACAATATTACCATGATGGAGATGTTCAAAAAAGTTTTCTTCATGCCGTCCGTCAGTCGGTTCGGATGTTCGTCGGTTTCTTTTGTTCGTCCATCTGTACAATATCTGTACAACGAGCTAAGCAGTAAAAAAGGTATACAAAAGATTTTTGACGGCAAAAGGCATAAATGGCCCCACTGTGCTCCGTTCTCTTGTCAGCCTTTTTGTAATTTAATTTAAGAATAAAATTTTAAGGTTCAAGGTAGAAGTAACGTCTCTCAAAAAAAAATTTGAGAGGAAATTAACTCGTGTAGAGATAAGCCCTCTGGGTAGCTCAAAAGTCCTAGTCGAATTTCGCCGGCTAAAATCGAATTGTGAAAAGTTTGCATAACTTGACTCACGACTTGGGTAAATAACTGAGAGGGCAGACTTTAAAAAAATTTTCCAAGCCAAGAAGCTCTCGTCTCGTATTAAATCAGTCAGCTTATTGTAATACCCTTTCAAATTGGAGCCTTAACCAATTTATCACTTATCATTCTACTAAATCCACTACTGAATTACAGAAAAATGACGAATTGAAATTCCCTATTTTATTTTTCTCCTCATACTTTTCGAAGAAGTATTGCAATAATGCACATCCTGATCAATCATATTCGTTGCGTAGTTATCTCCTTATGAACCTCCTAAACCTAAACTCCTCCAAGTTAAAATCGACGACGGTTATATATCCTTTAGCGAATACTTATTTCGATTCCGTGGATGACTTACTTATTTTATTTTATTCCATTTCAGTCTTTATTTTTGTATTCCTTCAAAACCACACAAGTATACTATATTTATACTCGTTTTCTATTTCATTTCAGGTCTTCGATTGCAAGAACCACATTCGTGTCATTCAATCAATGGCGAACGGCAACAGGCTGTACATTTGTGGCACGAATGCTCACAATCCCAAGGATTATGTCATATATGTAAGTATTTTTTTTTTTTTTTTTTTTAAATTGAGTAAGAGAAAAAAAAAAACGAGGTAGAAAGAAAAAAATAGAATAAAACACATCACAATCTAGTAGTGGTGCAATATGTCATCCTTGATGATGACGACCTTTATTTTGATGGATAGAAGCTCTCCACGAAAGCCCCCTTTACTTCGTTTCTATTCTAACATTCAGTCAGCACAAAGCTAGGATATTCTCTTCTATTTATTTTTTTTGTTCAATTTTTCTAGCTTTAGCTTGGTGGATATATCCTTGCACCACATAAATACAAAAAACCTAGATTTTTTTTTTTCTATTTGTATTTCTAAAAGTGAACCAAAAAATGAAACCAACAACAACAACAAACCAAGAAGAACTGAGTGACTTAACCAAATGTAGATATAGAAAGACTACTGCACAGCTTCAAGGATATACCTCGATGGCTTTGTATATGTGGAATTGGAACAATGCGGAGGAAATCTCGTTAGTGCGGAAGGATATAGAGAATGTTGTCGTTTTTTTTTTTTTTTTGTTATCTCTCTTTTACTCAATCTCTCGCTCTTTAGAATTTGTTCTATCTTTGCGACTTGGCAAAGAAGGATCATCGCGTTATAATAGAAATGGAAATAGATTGCGTGTGCTTTTTTTTTTTTGTGTTTACTTAAGGTGATGTGCGTATTCTATCTTGGATGGTTGTGAAGTTTCCATCATTTTGAAAACGTGTGAAATAGTCAGATCACGTGCTCAAGGGAGTACTTGCTTTTGAGTGATGTGAAAATGTGCGTATATAGAAGTACTTATGTTTAAGAGCTACAATATCTACATGTTCTACTTTTTTTTTGTTTATTTTGAATTGACTCAAGGGTATAGTAGTCGACTTAATAGGTTTAGTGATTTATTTTAATATATTCAAAGCTTTACTTACATTCTGAAGATGTTAAAAGATTCAACACCAGAATATATAGAATACAATAAACATGCTAGGTCAAATTGAGAACTAAAACTTTAAATAAGTAAACTGTTAACAACTTTACAGATTCGAAAAGAAAGTATCTATAAACACTTTCGTTGTACTAATATTTGTGTACCAATAGTCTTTTTCTATTAAATAGAATTCAGCTCCGGAGTAATAGTAGAAAAAAATCATTCAACAGTTTTTATTGCTAATATTCAGTACCTATGCTACTTAATCCATTGATGATTTTTTGATAAAACGGCAACACTGGTCGTTTTTTTTTTTTTTTAATGAACTTAAAAACCAAGACTAACTTTCAAATGGTTTAAAAACACTTTTTATTGAAAATTCATGCAGTAAAAACAAATTACCTACAATCCTGAAATTATTTACTTTATTTTATCAGAATCTTAGTTAATTTTAAACATTTTTTTATACAAAATTATTCTGATAGAAAATTTAATTCTCTTAAAAATTGTTTTCGCATTGCAAATAATATTTTTATGGAAATGAAAAAAATTTACAATAACATTTAATAAATGAAGAAAATGTTTAGTGTTTATTGAAATTTTTTATAATATGAAAGTTTTACGTTTATATTTTAATACCTGCCGAGTAAAATCTGTAATTGGTATCAAAACGCCAATTATTCGTGTAAAACGTCTAAGAACTTAAGTATAAACGTTTAATTTGTCATCAAAACCAAAAATAAAATGAATTATTAGCTTTTTGGGACCAATTACAGATTTTACTGTCTCTTCGAAAAAAAACATCCTTTCATCTAAATTTTTTGTATGAAAACTCTTTATTCTTGCTTTCTATTCCAAATTCAATGTTTTCACTAAATTTCATTAGGGTGACCCATCATTTTTGTTTTCACTCAAAAAAACACCCTTTTAACCATTATATTTTTATATACACTTGTTTCTTATCACAAAAGTAATATAATTCCTGAATTTCAATATGGTACCACTAGTATTACTCTAGTATTGCACACTTTTCCAAATATACCCATATTTTCTGTACACATAAAAAAAAAACACCCTTTCACATGAAAAAAATGTATAGTTTTACTTTATTCGTAATTCCCATGGGAGAGACAACATTTTTAATAAATTTCGTAAGGGTAACTTTTATACCGTTGATTACATCGGACTTATAGCGGATTTCCCTTTTTTCCCAAAAACGCTAATAAAAAAACACCCTTTCACCTAAAATATTTTTATAGACTACTTACATTCTTGGTTTCTGTTATAAATCAAACTTTTGTACCAATTTTCATTGGTGTAACAATTGTTTTCCAGTTTTTGTGGTAAATTCCGAATTTCATCATATCTTTTAAAAAAAACACCCTTTAACTCAAGAAATATTTGTACACTTTATGGATTCTTAATTCTTATACCAAACTTTTTCACCAAGTTTTAAAAATTAAGTTATGATACCTTTCTCACACCCAAATCAACCCACCAAAAAAACACCCTTTCACCAAAAATATTTTTAAAAACTTTATGAATCCTTTGTCCCTGCTTTATCTAAAATCTTCAACCGGAATTTCGTCAGTGTTGCATGTTTTTCACATAGGTTTCTGTTATATTTTACCTGTTGAAGTAAAAAAAACAAGCACCCTTGTTTTTAATGGGCAATAACTTTTCTTAGAGCAATCGTATTGACTTTATTTTTATTACATTAGATTCAGCATCAAAAAAATCCCTTGAAAACATGTGTCATATGATGATATTCGACAAACAATTTTTTTCAGTATATTTTTGACCTTCACCCCCTCCCTCTTGTCCACGAAAAAACACCCTTCCATCCATTTTTTTTTTACAGACTTTTTTTGTCCTTGGTTCTTATCATAAAAGCAAACTTTTTGCCAAGTTTTATGAGTGTAACACTTTTTTTTATTTCTTGATTTTATGTACTATTTTACCTGTACTATTTAATGTCAACCTAAAACAATAAAAAAAAAATTATAATTTATTTACATTATTATGCCTTTAAAAAAGAAATAAAAATCAACACATGAAAACCAAGTTTCAAGAACATAAAAAAAAATAAACTATCATTATTTTTTTTTTTTTTTCAAAATCTTTTTTTTTTTATCTTAACATTTAATTTTAACAATTTCGAAAACAATAATTTAAATGAATATTTTTATACAAATACATATGTTAAGGTAAACGTAATATTAAAGGCTGCTAAGTTTTTTTTTTTTTTTTTTTGAAAAGTCAATTTTTTTTAAATGTTATTTTTTTTTTTTTGGTTTTGAAATTTCGTTTTTAAGTGTTAATTGCCTATAATAAATTTGTATTTGGCATATCAACTTTTTTTTCACTAGTTTAACTAATTTAGCAAAACTTATCAAATTAGAACGTATCTTTTTTTTTTTTTTAAGTGTAAACACTGGGTAAATCTATTTTTACCATAGATCAAATACGTTCGACGAATTCATGCTCAAATTTCTACTTAATGGGATCAAATTATTGCTTTAACCACCCGAAAGGTTAGTGGACAAACAAATTTCATCCCACTTGCTTTTAAATAAAGGCCTTTTGCAGCTGCAAAAAATCACAAACCTGACGAATAAATTGCCAAAGTTGAAAATCTCCTTTATATGAATTTGATAAAACTTTGCAAGAAGTCTCAAGTCTCAACTTTTTAAACGTTTAATAATATCAAAAAAATTTTTTTTTAGATTAAGAGATATTGAAAATAGCATTTTAGGCATTTTTGAAAAAAAATCTATCTTAAAAAAATATTAATTTGAATTCGTAAGTTTTGACTTTTAAACCAGCTAATGTTAGGAAAATATTCAGAGAACTTTAAATTGATTTATTTAAAAAACGATTAAGGTGAGGTGATTGTTAGTATGGCAGAGTTTAATATTTTATTTTTTTTTTAATTTACCTACTTCTTCTTAATTTACCTTCTTCTCATTAAAGCCTTTTTTGTTCATAAGTTTAAAAATCTTAGAGGAAAAACCCCCCAAGGAAATAAATCAATACCTGCAAGTAGAACAAAAACATTGTGTAAAGTTGTCATTTGACTCAATACAAAAAAAATCATTAAATTTTATCTCAATCGAATTGAAATTCACCTCAATGCAACTATACGTTGTCATCGTATACTTTCCCTAAATCTCGCACGACTTCAAAATTCCATTGAATTCTTTCATTATTTTCTGTTCTATATATATTTTTTTTTTATTTTATTTTAAAGTTCTATCGTCTTTTGTCATCATTGCCTCACTAAAACCCATTAATCCGCCATTAAAGTGAAATTATCGTGATTTTCCGCACTCAAAAAACTTTTGTTGCCAACTCATTTGCGACCTTCGAGAAACAAAAAACCCAATCCCCAGCCAGTCAGCCTGGCGCAGCGCACTGCTACAACAAAAATCCTACATTAAGGACGAAGAAGTGTAAAACTTTTTGCACGACAACCGCATGTATCCTTTTGCTTCCTTTAAACTAAAAAAAAAAAAAAAAAAGAAAGAGACAGAGGGAGGAAGAAGCATCACAATTATCGAAGTTCTTCTTCTTTTTAAATTTTTATTTTTTTTCTTTTGTTTGATGGTATTTTAAAATTTAGAACAAAATCCCAACGCGTTAAAGATTATCTTATACAAAACTCGACGCCACGCGTTCCAAAGCACAAACTTTTCGAATGAGTTTGATGCTTTAAACTTTAAAAAAAACTTCTTTTGCAACACTTTCTTGAGAAACGCGACAGAGCTAGCACCGTTTTCGCTTACGCAAGAGCTTCGCTACGTTTAAATCCTTACACACCAGTCAAGGATGAGTAAACAGGGGGAAAGGATTATTTGTTAGACGTGCAATGGATAATATTTGTTACGATACGATAAAACGAATCACCCTGTATGAATGGGGAAATCATGGATTCACCTTCTTCAGAAGTGCACACGTATAAGCGGCGCGTAGGAGTTTCACACAAAGTTGTTTATCCTTGTTTTTTTTTTTCTACTTCTTGTTCATGTCCTTGTATGAAACTTTATCTTATTTTATACATTTTTTTTTCTTCCTTATTCATGCAGTCGAATCTAACCCATTTACCAAGATCGGAATACGTGCCAGGAATCGGATTGGGTATCGCCAAGTGTCCATACGATCCACTTGATAATTCAACAGCGATTTACGTCGAGAACGGAAATCCAGGGGGTCTACCTGGTTTGGTATGTATATTACAAGAGTATAAGATAAATGTCCTTTTCAACGAAGAATTTTTTTTTTGCTTTAATGAAAAAAAGAAAATAAAAATGAAAAACTTGTTTAAGAGGAGAGGAAAAGCTAGAATGCAACAGAAACGATGAAATGCAATTGATAGGACTGATTTAGGGTGACCAGAGTTGTTGAAATATAAATACGAAATTATTTTAATTGAACATTTCCTCAAAAGAAAAAAAAAAATTTACGTTCTTACGGCAAAAACTACTCTAAACAAAAAATTGTACTAGAATCTTCTTTTTTAGTCAATTTCTGTTTGCAGTAAAAAAAAATACACAAATGGTCACCCTATTTTCATAATAAAACTGTTAACTCTAGTGCAACACTTGAGGAAATAAGCTTTGCGTTTATATTTTTCTTTTTTTTTTTTTGTAAAGAAGGACATCATTCATTCTGAAGGATGTTATTCTTTCCAAAGATTTATCTTTTATCTTTGGATGAGGAAATGAAAGTAAAAGAAAAATTGAAACAAATCTAAAACGAAAGGACAAATCTTTTTGAAATACAATTTAATATAGTTTTTTTTTTTTTTTAATTCGAATTAGTTTATCGTTCTTTCAGTTGATAAAGACTTTTTCTCTCTCTTTCAACTCCTGGTTGAGTTGAGATTTAATGTTTATTATTATTATTTTTTTTTATTTGAATTTATTTTTATTTACTTCTGTATTTTTATTCAACAGTACTCAGGAACAAATGCAGAATTTACCAAAGCAGATACTGTAATCTTCCGGACAGATTTATATAATGTTACAGCTAAACGAAAGGAATTTGGTTTCAAAAGGACATTGAAATATGATTCTAAGTGGTTGGACAGTAAGTATTATAAAATTGTTTATTTTGTTTGTTAGTTAATTTGTAGTTTTTGTTTTGTTTTTGTTTTTCATTCGTCTGTGATAAAAATGTGTTTATTGTGTTTTGACTCAAATCAAATTATGTATATATGATAAATTCTTTCCTCTGTTCTTATAATACAAAGTAGAGAACATAAATTTAACTCGCGATAGAGTACCTTGATAGATATGAAAAGTTAGACTCAAAATACAAATACAATTATTTAATAAAGTCTTATTTTATTTTTCGAATATTAATAAAAATAAAAGATAATAATAAATTAAAACAAAACTTAAATAACTAAAAATTAATGCTGTTTCAGTTCAACTAAAGGGATCAGCTAGTATATTTCCTGAAGTGACGTAAAAGACCAAAAAACATTTTAACTGCTTAATTCTTTAATATTAATTTATTAAAATTTTTGTTTATGGTCATTTACCATTACTTTTGTCCAACTATTAACTTTTTCGAAGAAGAAATATTTCGTGATAAGTGAAATACATTTTTAAATAGTGGCCATTTTTGCGTTATTCAAAATTTCAAAAAACTATTTTTTCAAAAATGAAACCATTTTCAGTCAAAAAAAAATGTTGAAGGTCTTCTTCTTTTTTTAATTTGATTTGATAGGTAGGTACATACGTCATATGTTATATAAAAAAAAGGCCTATCGGAGATATTGATAAAATTTTAATATCAATTTTCAATACTGTTCTTGGTCTACAAATTTTTCATTACCATTTTTTTTTTAACTTTACGTGGTCAAAAATGGTAAAATTTGACATTTTTTGTGACCAAGTTAAAACAGCTAATTTTTCACATTTTTTTTAAGCTATAAAACTAAGAAAAGGACAAATCTTAGACTTTTTAAGTCAACAATGAAATTTCTCAAAATTAAAACAAAAATAATTCTTCGAACATTTCATTCTAGAAAATCTCTTTATCAAGAAATCTAATTTGTTTAAAACAAAAAAACAAAAATTGCTTAGTAAAAAAAAAAAAAATGAAAAAGAAAATTGAAAAAAACTGAAAATTTCAAAGCCAAAAACTTTGTTTTCATTGTATTTTTAAATAAAGCTGTTTAAAAGACTTTTTTTTAGAAAAAATAATTTTTAAAATCAAAATTTTGAAAGAAAAGTGAAAAAAAAAATTTCAAACTAATTTTTTTTTTATTTTCTGTTAATTACATATCTACTAATTTAGTTTTCAAAATTCAATGCTCTTATTTGTTTTTAAACAAAAAACAGAAGACTTGATTCAAAAATGTCTTGGCGTTTTCGATAAATATTAAAAAAAAAAAAAACCTAATATTTTTAAGAAAGCCCTATATTTTTTTATTTTGAAAAATAATTTTTCAAGTCCTTTAAAGATCTTTAATTAAAAACAAGATACAAGAACAAGGTTTTGGATTAACAAAAAGGTACAGCACGTTGTTTTTGGTGTAACCATTGATTTCAAGTAATTTTTTTTTCCGAATTAAGTTAATTTTTTGATATTTTACCCGTCCCATACAATTTTTTTCTTGTTCGACCTAACCTACACGCTCTAGCTTTTTGGTACATTCCTTCTGAATCATCTCGTATATTGAAATGGTTTTTAACCCCAAAAAAAACAAAGTTTTATAGCTATAACTTCGATTTTTCATAACTTTGATTTTTTCATAATTTTGATGCTCATAACTCTATCGCGCAAACCTCTGGTATTCATAACTTCGTCGGTTTCCCCAAAAAAAATTATTTCTAAAAAATTGATAGGTATGCAATTTAAAACGAAATACCTTTAAATCGGCACGTTAAAAGCAAATATAAAAAGCATTCATTAGGCCTTTGTGTTAAAATTGACTTTTCAAAGAAAAAATACATACCTAACTTAAATTTCAAAAAAAATTTAATTTTTTGTCTGTGAAAACATGATCGTCAAAATTAGTCGCTCACGATGAAGTTAGAAATCGTTAATAACGACCGAAACAATTTTTTCCTGTAGGACTTTGATTGCTACAGTAGGTACATACACGTATATTTTTTTTTATCAAAAAAGAGCTATTTTTAAGGAAACAAAAGTTTCCATTTTGCTTAAATAGAAAACGCAGTTATTTTAAGTTCTATAGAAAAAAAAATCAATTTTCTACACCGAAAAAAAAAAAACCAATATCAATTTAACATTTTTTAAACATCAGCAAAAAATTTAAAGGAAAAATTTTTTTTCGGTGTATAATACATGTATCGTTAATAAAAATAAAAGAAAACAAAAAACAGACTACTTTAAGATTGAAAACTGTGTAGGATTATTAATTTGTTATTTATTTTTTTCTTTTTCGATGCTCGTAATGTAAAAACAACAGATACTATTTAATTAAATCCCCGAAATCCTTCAATAATAATCCCTTCAAACATCTTATTTATCTTCTCCTTCTTCTTTTCTAAAATTGAAAAACACTTAAAATCACTACAATTTCTGTCACATTCAAACAAACTTACAAACTTATGAATAGTAATAATTCATTTAATTTTGCAAAAAAAAAAAAATAAATTAATTTTCCGCCTCAAAGTGTTTTATATAGGCATAACACTGATTTGCATAATTAATATTACCTCCTCTCTTGTCTTTGGAGAGAAATCGCAGAAAATTACATCCACTTTGTTGTTGTTTTCTTTTTATTTCTTTTTTTCTTAAAAAAAAAATATATTTCTACATCGTACAGAATACTAATCTGACTAATTTTGAATTTGTATTCCATTTTGTATTGTTTTGTAAGATTTTAATAATAATTTTCCAGGATTACCACCACCATTTCTATATATATACTATACCACCCTATCGCTTACACTTTTTACTACCACCCTAAACCATGCCACAACGTCTCTCCTTAAACTTGATTTGCCTCATTGTTCACGCTAAGTGGGTAATCATAAAATTTAATGAAATGCGGCGACATCTGCCACCATGAATACATTTGTTGCGGGCGCTTAATAAAATTGTCCTTATGACCTTACGGTCGACAGTCAGAGTGCATAGGTATTTGTCTATCGTTGTGATCTTTGAACGTCTATTTACCGCTTGAAAGCGCGTATTACAGTAGAACATTTTTTGCCTTTTTGTTGTAAAGCTATCCCGTCCACATCCACACCTCCAGAAAAGGAATTCAAGTCAAGACGCGCCGTAGACACGGTTCGAATTAATTAAATGAAAAACTCGTCCTTTCTTTCAAAATGAATGAAATGAAAAAAATAAAAAAAAAAAAAAAATGGGATGAAACATCTGTTGAAACAATCGTGCCAAATCGAACGGATAAGAAATAACTAATTAGCTGGGAATCTCTTTTTCTTCTTAATTCACTCATAGAGAGAAAGCTCTCTAAGAATTTTCTTAGAAATATTGAAGAAAAAGAACAATGATACAGGAAAAGGATATCGCTTTCTCCTTCCCTGCTCCCGATCATCTTTAAGTACCTACATAGTAAAAGATAATTGATTTATCAGAAGAACTACGAGTATATAAAAAAAAAATGAGAAGATTTCATAAAATCCATTCCATATCCTTGCTTAAGGAGTCTTATGTGTGATGTGAGCAAGAAGCTATTAAAGCATCGTGACTTATAATGAAATGTGTTTTTAATCTCTTGGAAAGTTTAATCAATTTATAGTAGTTTAAGAATTTATAATTGAAAAATTAAAAATATAATTCCATCACTTTAGCGATGATATTTAGATGAAATGAGCTGAGAATCATTTAATGTAATTGTATAACGGCTTATTGTTAAGAGATTTATGTATTGTTTGAACTTGGTCAAATATTCCTTCTTAATTTAGCAAATCCTATAAATCTTTCAGTAGAAAAAAAAAATGTTACTCATACGCCATAGTGACCAACTTTTTAAAAAAACACAAAAATAAAACTTCAAACTTGTTAACCCAGTTTTTTTCATTCTTTTCTTTTCTTATTTTTCTTTTTCGTTTCTATTTTTTTTTTTTTTTTTTCAGAACCAAATTTTGTTGGATCCTTTGAAATTGACGATTATGTGTATTTCTTCTTCCGTGAAACCGCTGTCGAATACATCAACTGCGGCAAAGCTGTATACTCGCGCATTGCACGCGTCTGCAAAAAGGACACCGGTGGCAAAAATATCCTCTCGCAAAATTGGGCAACCTATCTGAAGGCTCGACTCAATTGCAGCATATCCGGCGAATTCCCGTTCTACTTCAATGAAATTCAATCCGTTTATCAGTTGCCAACGGACAAGACCAAATTCTATGCGACATTCACCACCAGTACGAATGGTTTGATTGGGTCAGCTGTATGCAGTTTCGATATCAACGAAGTCCATGGAGCTTTCAATGGTATGTATAGTGTAGTCTCCAATGATATTGTGTATGTTTTTTGGAATTTACATAGGTACGAGTATACGAGGCCTATGTAGATGATGGACGGTTGAGTGAACGGTACATTTTCTGAGAAAATGTGTATTTTCATATTCATCCTATGGAAATTTTGTCGTTTTCGTTTCGTTCTCGTTCGTTCAGAGCTAAAAATAACCAAACATAACCAAGCAACTAGCCAACAAACTCTATCTACGAACATTTGGCAGTGGTGTCCTTTACCAGGATAAATCCATGTTATTAATAAACATACCCCAAGTATGTATATGGGGACTCAATACTTTTACTCTGTATTCGATTGTATACGAATAAATGATACAGAGAGAAAAGCATAATCGGAAAATCCATTTTGATGGATTACATTACCAGAAAACGCACGCTTCTGTTTTGTTGCAGCCAGATACAATTTTCCCATATTTCTTATTTTTCAAGGTTGCCACTTTATTGCCAAAAATGGCTGCAATAATTTTTTTTAAACGTGATTGTGACATGTCGCCATGTCGCCTTGTCACCTTGTCTCCATGTCGCTATGTCGCCTTGCCGCCATGTCGCACAGTGGGAAAAAAGTGGAAAAAACTCATTGGTATGAAAGCTGGATTTTTTTATATGTTGGAAGTTTTTCTTACAGTAATTATGTTGTAGAATCAGGATGTGAAAGCATTTCTTTCAAAAAAAATTTCTAGATATGGAAATTTGTATTCAAAGTTGAAAAATTATGAAAACTGATGTAAATATGAGTATTTTTTGAATGGTATAAAATCAATTAAATTTTGATTTTTCAAATTTTTTTTTTTTTTGCAAATATATTAAAAATAAACAGTTTGACAATATCAGTTACAAGAATACTTATAATTTTCCGGAATTTTGAGTTCCAAAAATTGTTTTAACCACTTCCTCTGTTTGCCTCTGTGGGAGGACTCATATCATATGATAGTGTTGAATCTCAGCAACATTTGGAACCAAAAATCTCATCCTAGTTCGTCCTAATAAACTTTTTAGAGCAATTTGAAGCTAAGCAAATGTAAAAAACGTATTTTCTAAAAAAGCAGATTATAACAAAAAATGAAAAGATTTTTTTAAAAACCATATTTTTTAATATGTATTTTGATCCGATGAATTCAAATCTGACGTTAGTTTGAAAATACCTACATATTAAAAAAAAAAATCGAAAAATACATAAAAAATGGACGGTTTTTAACGTTTTGTGCAATTTATTTAAAATTTCCTGTCGTTTACGATTATTAGATTCAGAGCCGTTTGCTGAATCGAAACTTAAGCATTTATGTTTTAAATAAACTATTATGTGACAGTTTACGCAGAGAGGAAAAAGTAGAGAATAGGAGCTTATGTTCAACTTAAATTATTTAAGTTTCGTTTCAGCAAATGGCCCTCAGAGCACAAAAAAACTAAAATAAAGATATGACTAAAATTAAAACCTACAAATTGTTTCTTAAATTTCTTCCCAAGTTTTAAACAATAATTAAGCTTGCTAGAAAATTTTATTTTCTGAAACTTTATTAGAAAGAGAGGGGTTAGTAAATTATGCTCATTTCTGAGTACAAATCAGTCTAACTTTTATGGTAATTAATATGGTAGATATACCATGCCAAACAACTCAAGATATCTCAGACAATAAAAAAGATATCGAAAAGATTTAAACAGGTCTTGAAAGAAGGAAATCAGTTATTATTTAAACCGTTACTAAATATGTTCCGACAATTTTACTTACGAGTAGGTATATAAAAGAATAAGGTCCGAAATAGTAAAAAAAAAAAAAAACTTTTTTTGCATTTTCTAACGGTAATATTTCAAAAACAGGAGCTGATTAATTTTTTATGACTTCGGATTCGAGTTCAGAACATTGAAAACCTTCAGAAAAGTATATTTTGGTTACTGCAAGTCACGTTGTCATCGTTAAATTTCATACAAAAGTACTAGTTTTCGACTAGTTTTTTCAACTTAAATAGCCATTTTTTACTTTAGTGTGCGGGGCAGTAGGCGGAAATTACTGCTGGTGATCTATCTTTTTATTTCTTATTATTCCTGAAAATTTCATCAAAAACGGTCCAGTAGTTTAGATTTTACGGAGTTTTTTCCACTCTCCCATACAAATTTCCCCACTGTGTGTCGCCTTGTCGTCATGTCGTCATGTCGCCATGTCGCTATATTATCGGGACTATAATTTATATTAGGTATTTGAAGTTGAAGAACTCGATATTTCGGTTTTAAGAGAAAGTGGTAACCCTACAACTCCAACCCAGACAATGCAACCTTGAGCGAAAAGCATTCTTATAATAAATATTGATAGCTTAGTGTCTGCAATGGTAAAGCAACGAAATGAGTGACGGTTGCTAGGTGCTGCATTGCTGTTGTGTAGGCTGCCCAAGTATAATGTGAGACATAATCCCCAGATCCTTGTGGGAAATTGATATAATTGTTATAGGATTATCCTTCCATTTCGACGTTGTCGTCGTTGTCGTCATCGTTGTCTTGACTATTCTTCTCTTTCTCCATACGGCTACGTGTTATTACAATAATATTATAATAATATTAAATAAACAATAAATTTATGTATGTGTATTAATTCCTTTTCCATTTGTGTCCTTATTTTCTTCTTACTCGTAGGTAAATTCAAAGAACAATCCACATCGAATTCAGCATGGCTACCAGTTTTGAATTCAAAAGTACCAGATCCAAGGCCCGGTACATGTGTCAATGATACATCAAATCTGCCGGACACAGTTCTTAATTTTATCCGATCTCATCCGCTTATGGACAAGGCCGTCAACCACGAACACAACAATCCTGTTTATTATAAAAGGGATTTGGTCTTCACTAAGCTGGTTGTTGACAAGTGAGTATGAATGTCTGATTTATGATTTTTTTTTGTATCTTTGTTTCTTCGTTCGTTTGTACAGAAAAAGGATTTGATATTATGTCCTTTTTATCCTGTCTTATACATATATTTTGGAATTCTCTTTATAAGTAAAGAAAGGACGATTATTTTTTTTTGAATTCTGATAAGTTGATATTCATATTTAACATATTTAAGTCGCCTCTCTTTCTTCAATGTCCTTTTCTGTATCCTAGGAATGGTGGTTGTGTGGTTTTTATAAGGATTATCAGTATTTTAGTTAAGTGGATACGAGTATTTACTAGGAATAAATATTTCAACTGACAAATGAAATATGTTGGTTTTTGTCAATTAATTGATGTTGGTGGTGAGTTTATTAAGGGAATATAAATGTGATGAACATTGAATAACTATTTCTGAGGAAATTTGTGTGTGTGATAAGTAGATTATTTGTAAATTGAATACTGTTGTGGGTTTTCACATTTTTTTTAATAGGAAATAGAAATTCATAGAATTTACGCTTTAACTTTAATTAATACAGAGAAATATATAATTGTTAGCAGGTATTATTTATTTCCATGTAAGTGGGGATTGTATCTACGATATTGAGTGGGTTCGTTACATGTAATGTAATGAATCTTTATTCGCTCAATCAGTACATTCAATGGCACTTTTAATGATGTTTATTGTAGCAACACTTTTAGTTATTTATAGCTTTGATTGATTTTCATTAAATTGATAAGTTTGCTTAAGGTCTGGTGCAAAGAATTTATGAGATTGGTTAAATTTTGCGTAGCAGGGTTAGATAAAATATTAAATTGTTGTAGTTTGAACTCTAAAACCAAATTTTCAAAAAATTCAATGTCACGTTTTCGAAAATTCGATTTTTCAATTTTTTTAATCCAAAATTGTATTTACTCAAAATTGTATTTTTCTCATACTGTTGGACTATACAAATGCTGTTAAAATTTTTTGTTAAAATTCAATCAGCCATTCAGGAGAATTTCCCAAATTAAAATGCGGTTTTTTTTATTTGTGAATTTCTCCCATTCTTCAATTGAATAGTTAGTTTCAAAAACGGAATAAGTCCACTTTTTTTCGAAATTGACTTTTTTAAGCAAATCTTCTAAAATGAAAAAAAAAAAACAAAAAAATATTTTGGGTGTCGACTTTAAGTCGACTTGAAAAATTTTATAAGTTTGAAGAACATAATAAATCCAGGATATCAGGCTACTGATTATGTCACTTAACTAAGACGTTCACGGGTTTAAATTGCATAAAACGTTGAAATGGTAACGGAGTTACGAATAACAGAGTTACGCGCGACAGAGTTACGGCCGTCAAAGTTACGCGAAACCGAAGTTACGAAAAACTAGAGTTACGAATTCTAAAGTTATGTTAAGCTATGACATGTGATTTTTGGGTTGGCAACAATTGCAAGGAACGATATGGAATTATGGAAACATAAATAAGAGAATATCGATACGTAGGTGCAATATTAGTTGGACAAATAAGAAGTTAATTTCAATTATGTCCCCCAAACTTACATAAGTATACTTATGTTTTTTTTTTTCTATTTCAACGTTTTTGCGATCTTCTCACAAAAACAAAACCATATATGTATATATATCTATACCTATCCAATCAAAATTTTACAAGATTAAATAACACCTATTTTCGCTTTACTCATTTAGTTCTGACCAATGATTTTAAAACTTATTGTAGAGAATCAAATTTACTATCGGAAAAATGTTTTTTTTTTTAATTGAAAAATTTCTGACAAAGATAACAAGATACTGTTCTTAAAAATTTTGGAATAAATAAGTTATTATAGATGCAACAATTTTTTTAACGAAAAAAAATCGAATCTTTTTGCTACCTTTCGAGTTTTTGTCTATAGCGCATGAAAAGCAAGCCGAGTTTGAAAATTTGTATTGAGTAACTTTTTGTAGAAAATTGTCCAAATCAATCAAAATTTAAAAAATAAAATAATCAAAAAAGTTTAAGAAAAACTCAACAAGAAAAGAGCATAAATCTAGTATTTTTTTTCTTTTTGAACTATATTATTTTCTAGATTTTTTGAGTTTTTAAATTTTTGAAGTGAAAACTTCTTAAGTAGTGATTTGAAACTAGATGAAACGAAAAAGCGACATTAAAATCAATCATATCGTCGCTATGCTGCCAAAACGCACTAAGTCAAAAAACATAGTTTTGAGTAAATCGATTTTTAAGATTATTTCTCTTGTGAAAATTCAATGTTAACTGTTATTTGTCAGATAATCACTTTAAACACAAACTCAACATTTTGACATTAGTTTCCAAAAACTTTTTTGGTTTTTGAATAACAAAACTGATAATTATGAGAACAAAAGTAGAAAAAGCCATGACTTAGTGCCTTTTACCTGTAATGATTTGCAATTATTTGTTCGTAATGAATACTTTTCTGGCATATGAAGTTAAAGGAAACAACATTATAGCACAAAAGTAAAGACAAAATCTCAATTATACCTAGTTAAATCAGAAATTTTACAACGTAGAAGAATTAAAAACAAGTAACTATTAAAAGAAGGCTTTAAAAATGGAAGCAATTTTAAATAATTTCTTCCATCTAATACATCTAGTTCTGGAAGGAAATCTTTTGTCTAACATTTTGATGGTAATGATGAAAACCAAAAATGAAAAATTTCAGGAATAACACCTTTCTTACAAATGAGGCGTTCAGAATAATAAAGGGTGAAGTCCACTTCTCTATTCATAAGTCGCATTTTTGAAGGTCTTTAAAATTAAGGGTTTTGTTCTATATAAAATAATATACAAGAAAGAAATCTGTGAAACCTTTATTTCAAAAGTTCCTTTAGTTCTTGAGAAAAGGTTTTTCAAAGTTCAAATTAATGCACAAATTTCAAATGGACTTAACCCATTATTACTCTGAACACCTCATATATCAATCAGGTCTTTCTCCTAGTTGTGCTAATTTAAGAGGTTCGGTGTACCCTGTACAGTCTTGGCCATTTTTTTACCGGCAGATAATTAGGAACAGTATTTATCCCTCTTCGAAAATTCTTAAAAACGTTCAAGTTTCGAAAATTGTGGTCAAATTCATATTAAGTTTGAAGTATTCCCGGTTCATTTTTTTCGTATCGAAAACATTTAATTTGAAGCCAGTTAAGAACGAGAATTCTAATTCATTTTTAAAAGGTTATTAAGATTCATATAGAAAATTCAAGTCGTCTTTACTCGCTGATAAACTTATAATTTGTATTAATCTATTTACATTTGACCGCTTTTTTCTTACATTTACCTCACAAGATACTTTGTAAGTCATTTTTCAAATTTAAAAATGTTGTTTTGAAGACAGGAAAAATGCACTAAGTCTCATTAATGCTTTCTCTTGCTATAAACTGGTACTGATTGAATTTTTTTTGCGTTGCAGGTAAAAAGCACTAAGTCAACTTAGTGCGTTGTGCCTGTATTAAAGTTATTTTTTCTGACTTCGTGCAAAAATATACCTCAAATAATTCATAAAGTACGCCAAATATTTCTTAGTGTGGTATTTTACTAGATCGATATCATCATTCTGAACCGTTTTGCATTTAAATCTAAAAATCCTTAAAATATGACTTAGGTCCAATTTATTCACTCTCCATTATATTTAAAGTCTCCATTAAAAATTATAAATCTGTCAAATCGCATACAAATTTTAAAATTTCCCTTTTTTAATGGCGACTTTAAATTTAATGGAGAGTGAATAAATTGGACCTTAGTGCGTTTTGGCAGCATAGCGACGATATTCAAAATTCTGAGATAACGGTGAAAAGATGTTCTTTTTTCTAGATCTTTTGATCTAGAATACATATGAATTTGATTTAACTTTAATACGCATGTTTATATTACCTTGCATTTGATATATCACACTTAAAGGTATGTACGTGCTCTAAAATTGAAAAGTTTGAAAAATACTTTAAAACACCTGTGGAAATCTGTTTCCGATGACCAGCCACCAGCGTAACACTAGTGCTCAGTTTGAAATTTCGACATGGTTGGCTTTAAAAAATTCTTACTTTTTTTGTAGGCATAGTAGAAATATGAATTTAGCGTCATATAAAAGATGAAATATTAAGCTTTCAGATGATACAAAATTTGTTATAGGTTGTCTTTTAAAAAAATGGATTTAATGGTGTTAGAAGGAAAAAAAGATTGATTTTTTTTAAATTTTTTTTTGCAATAAAGATAACTTTTTAAGGTTTCACTTCTACCACGTGTGAATTGCACAGTTGCATACATTATTTTATTTTTTTATAAAATTTGATTAAAAAATTAGTATTTGAAGCCACCGTTAGAGCAGGTGTGCATTTTGTTTTTTAATCTTAAATTTATGTTTTATTTTTATTTACATTAACAAACTTTGTGTATAAAAAGTTTTAAAAAATTAGGTACCTTAAACTTTTGAAAGAAGTAAGTTCGTGTTCGTGTCATGCAAATTTGTTGATAATAAAATTTTCCATCTACCAGAATGGTAGTTAAAACCATAAATTTAACTGAGTTTCTGAAGGTTTTCTATTCTCGTTACGATTTCTTTAAAACTTTTTGAAGAATAATAAATAAAATGATTTACTTGGAATATTTCTAACCAAATTTCTGGGTTCGTAAAAATGAATTCCAGTGTGGTAAGCCCTTTCTTCTTCACAATACAGAAAGAGAACATTATTTATAATTTTAATTAAAGAATATTTATAGAAGCATTATCGAAACATTAAATATACCAATATTTTTTTGAAACAAAAGAAATTGAAAATTGATTGATAGAGCCATTAAGTTGAATAATATATCTCTAGTAAATTGCTATGGCTCCCTCAAAAATCTTCTCAAAACAATTAATATTAAATCTCCATATAAAATATAGATATTCACTTAAAATATCTTTGACTTTGATTTCTTCTTCAATTTACTTCTCATATACAAAATAATCTTAAAAGTACATTCCAATTTTATTTAAAGTGCTTCAAGAATTACGAGTTCAATATAAAATTAAATCTTCTAATTCTCAAATAACTTTGTTATAAATGGTCTTCAAAATGTTAGAAAGTTCTTCTTACTGAATGTGTGGTTAGGTATTTACCATTCCTTTTGAATTCAAAAAGGTTTTAATCTACATACATTCAGGTTGTAAGGTTCTCTGTAATCTTAAACTCAATGAAACTTGAGAACTTAACTTGGCAAAATGAAATAAAAAGTCTATAAAAACCTAAAATTCCTTTAGAATTGGTTCGTATTGCCAACAGAATACTCTTGTCAATTACCACACACAAATTAGGATTCTCTCTCAAATAATTGAAATAGTATCTATTTATTTGAAACCTCAGCGTTATTGTGCATCCACAAAAGCTTACCTTGTTGATAGGTAGATAGATAGATATAGATAAATTACAAATGTTAAAACAGTACAATTTCACATTTGAGCAAATGCAACCAATTGAATTCTCAAATTTTATTCTATATAACATCATGTCCACCTGTCCATATACACTACACAGTACACACAAAGGATCGAATCCTTTTAGGTTTGCACTTAATTTTCTGGCACATGCCCATTGCCCATCAACCGTCACTCGAAAATCTCTCCTTCAAACTCCTGCTGCATCAGTCTCCTCCCGGCATCCACACAAACATATATAAAACAATTGAAAACGGATTCCACAGAAATTTGCCATTAATTATGCATTTATTCTCTGCATCAGAAATCTCCTGGTGACTATGCGAGAGTGGAGTGGATTTCAATATAACATAAATGTAAGGGTGGTGGTTAAAAGGGGTTGTTAGTTGTGTCGGCGCTTGGCAACACAACAAAACTTAATCAAGTAATCAAATTCATCATCAATTTCCAATTTCAATTCCAATTGATTATAATATTAATTTGCAACTTTTTGCTTTGAAAATCTTGAATGTTTTGATGATGATGGTAAAGAGTAGGTCCTTACTCGCTTATACCAAATACTGTCCGTATATATCCACAAAGCTCTACTTCCTGCTCAATAGCCAACAATTAATTTGCACACCATAATCACAATATTAACGATTAATGGCTGCACTGAGTCCTAATTAAATTAAAATTCAATTTAAATCAGAGCGAAAGAGAAGAGTATAATATTGGTAGGTACAATCGAGTGCGGTGGTTGGTATGAATTTGGTTGCCAATATACATTATTTTATATATAGATAGATACTATTGAATCCTCATACAAAATTTCGCTGAACCGATGATTCAGAAATACATTAAATAATTCTCGTAATCGCAAATTAATAACGCAGCTTATAAGAAGGTAGTTGGAGAAGGAGATGCGGTGGTCTATGTCAGATGCATTCTCGCTGCACAATGCCACAGAGTGTCTATATCTATCGAGGAGTCGATTGCAATTCTCCTTTTTTTTTTGTGTCAGGAAGGACAACGACGAGACTCAAATGAGTATTATTATGTCGCCGATGGGTGTGGGCAAGAATATCCTTTTCTCATCATATTTACAGTGAGGTGGAAACAAAATTGCTTAGTTTTTATTTACGATTTTTTCACTTAAACGGTTGCAAATAAAATCCAACTTGAGATAACAAAAAAAAAAAAAATGCACAACTGATTCGCATGAACTTACTTTTAGAGTTCAAGTTTTTTTTAATTTTTACAATTTTGTTATACCTATACAAAATTATTTAATGAATAGAAAATTTAGTTAAAATAAAAAAAAAAATTTTAAGTGACTTTGAGCTCCAAAAACAGTATGAATTTTAATTTATTTTATTTAATTTTTTTTATTTTATTTTTTTTTTTTTTTTTTATTTTATTTTATTTTTATTTTATTTTATTTTTTTTTATTTTATTTTATTTTATTTTATTTTATTTTTATTTACCTATTTTATTTTATTTTATTTTATTTTTATGTTATTTTATTTTATTTTATTTTATTTTATTTTATTTTATTTTATTTTATTTTATTTTATTTTATTTTATTTTATTTTATTTTATTTTATTTTATTTTATTTTATTTTATTTTATTTTATTTTATTTTATTTTATTTTATTTTATTTTATTTTATTTTATTTTATTTTATTTTATTTTATTTTATTCTATCTTATTTTTATTTTTAGACAAATATTTCAAAATAAATAATTTTGTGAAAAAAATTTAAATAAATTGCACGACTGGGGTCGCACGTACTTGCTCTTAGAGTTCAAGTTGCTTAAATTTTAAAGACTTTTTATATAGAAATTTGGAAAATCTAAATATAGGTATGGGAAAGAAAAAAAAAGGAAATTCGTTTTTTAAAAAAATAATATAAAATCTAAAATCAAATTGCCCCCCAAAACAAGTATGCAGTTTTGACTGATATACTAACATGCATTTTTAGAAAAAAAAATTTCAAAATCGTTAGAGCCGTTTTTTAAAAAACTAATTTTTTATAAATAATTTCTTGGAAAAAAAGTTTTAAAATAAAATTGGTATGCCATTTTGTAGAAATCACTGATCAACATCTAAACACAAAATTTCAAAAAAATTTAATTTTCAAAAAAAATTTTCAAAATTTTTTTAAAAATCCAAAAAGTATTTTTTTCAAAATTTTGCTTTTGGCTTATATTTAAATTATATAAATTCTTCATCACAAAAAGTTTCGTTGAAATAGAATAAGCACTTTCGGAGATAATCGGATTTTAAAAAAACGGTTCTATGGCAGGTACCGTTAATAATGATTTTCAAAAAAAATTTTTCATTAGAAGATAGACCTTGTCTTAAAACTTACATTTGAATTTTTTAAACAAAATCGTTGGAGCCGTTTTTGAGCAATTTCAACTTTACTAAAATCGGTATATGACAAGTACCGTTATTTTTGGTCCAAAAAAATTAATTCCAAAAACCCCTCTGGAGAGTCGCCATATAACAATACACATCAAGTTTGACATTAATCGGTCCATCCGTTTAGGCTGTAGCTCATTATACAGACAGACAGACAGACTGACAGACTGACAGACTGACAGACTGACAGACTGACAGACTGACAGACTGACAGACTGACAGACTGACAGACTGACAGACTGACAGACTGACAGACTGACAGACTGACAGACTGACAGACTGACAGACTGACAGACTGACAGACTGACAGACTGACAGACTGACAGACTGACAGACTGACAGACTGACAGACTGACAGACTGACAGACTGACAGACTGACAGACTGACAGACTGACAGACTGACAGACTGACAGACTGACAGACTGACAGACTGACAGACTGACAGACTGACAGACTGACAGACTGACAGACTGACAGACTGACAGACTGACAGACTGACAGACTGACAGACTGACAGACTGACAGACTGACAGACTGACAGACTGACAGACTGACAGACTGACAGACTGACAGACTGACAGACTGACAGACTGACAGACTGACAGACTGACAGACTGACAGACTGACAGACTGACAGACTGACAGACTGACAGACTGACAGACTGACAGACTGACAGACTGACAGACTGACAGACTGACAGACTGACAGACTGACAGACTGACAGACTGACAGACTGACAGACTGACAGACTGACAGACTGACAGACTGACAGACTGACAGACTGACAGACTGACAGACTGACAGACGGACAGACTGACAGACTGACAGACTGACAGACTGACAGACTGACAGACTGACAGACTGACAGACTGACAGACTGACAGACTGACAGACTGACAGACTGACAGACTGACAGACTGACAGACTGACAGACTGACAGACTGACAGACTGACAGACTGACAGACTGACAGACAGACAGACAGACGGACTTCCGGGACCCACTTTTTTGGCATTCTCTACCATCGTAATGTTATGGAAAAATGTTATCTCAACTTTTTTTTTGTACGAATACATAACTTGATATATAGTACCTATATCGCAAGTAAAAATTAAAGGCAGTTTAAATTCCATTTTATTGTAGTTATACTTTTATAAAGGTTCTCGAATCTGGAGTCAGACTAATTCCTTCACAAAACATTTTTGAGTCATTTCAGTTAGAAAATAAAATATATGCTGTTTTTTTAACCTTGTCTTGCAGTTATGTGTTAGCGTGTTTTAATAAAATTTGTATCGGTTTCTAAGATAAAAAAATTTCTGCTTTTAAAATCGTTTTTATTATGTCTTTTTTTCTTCGAGAAATCTTCGATAAGCCTTATTTTTCTATTAAAGAATTAAAACATAACTTAACTAAAAAGTATTAAAAAGATTTCTTGAAATCACACGCTTTTCATGAAAAACTGTCAATATTTTTCAATGACAACTTATAATAAATTTTATATCATCTGAAAGATTTTTCAAGCTTTCAATATTCACCAATCAATCATGTTTGTATGACAAATAGAAAAGAGCTGGAATTTTTTGAATGCATTGAAAAAAAATATTTTTTTTTCATCTTGATTTGATCCATTTTTTTATTTGAAAACTTGTAATTCATTTTATGTCATTGAAAAGCTTATCATTTCACCTTCAAAAATATGCTTCAACCATATTTGTATGACCCCTACAAAAAAAGTTACAATTTTTTAAAGACAATCATGTCAAAATTAAAACTTAAATTAATTTTTTTTTTTTTTAATTTAAGTTTTTTTTTCGCTCAGCACTGTAACCGATATCACTTCTGGTGCAATATTTGAATTGGTATATTCGTATGGTAACCATCGAAGAACGACAGACAATATACAGTATATAGTCGAGTCGCTTTGGAAATATACTCTTATAAAATATTAAATTATTTAATCCTGTCGAGCGTAATCCTTGCTTTTTTATTTTCATATAAATACCAATCCTTATATATACGTTTGGCTACCCAAGGATTTATTTTTAAATTTAATTCGCAATTGTTTGGGAATTTATTATTTATATTCTTTTTTTTATATTTTTTTTCGAGAAGTATATTGTGATTTTTTTTTTATTATTATTTTATTTGTTGCTGGTATCAATTTCGTCTCCTGGGAGAAATTTTAATCCATTTTGGTCTCCACTCAGCCATGACTACATATTGAAATTATTATATTTCAATGACACTCACAAGCCTACTCTACTCTACCACATCATGTGGAAGGATATTTTGTATATATCAATTCTTTTTCCTTATTTTTTTTAATATATTCCAATTGTTGCAAAAAAATATAGGTATATACATTATATCCTGAGAATTAAAAAAAAAATAAAAATACATTTAACCAACGCGTTTAGCTCCCAGGATACTTATTAATTATCCTTGAGCATTTATGTATTGTATATACAAAACAGATAGGTATCCATAGAAACATACCCACATGACACTTGTAATTTATTTTTAGTAACTTTATTTTTCGTTTGTTCTTATTTTTTTTTTGGTAAACTGTTGGAAAAAAAATGATTGTTCTTTGGGGAAGTGAAAGGACTTAATGGAATGAATAGACAACCAGCAACATACCAACCACAAAATAACCACATAGAGCCATAAATAAAAAAGCATCTCTAAATGAAAAAAAAAACACTTTTCCGGTTATATTTTTTTCGTTTTTGCATTTTGAAGAGTTGCGCGTTTTTTTTTTTGGTATATCATCTCTAAGGTACAAGAGAGGGAGAGTATTAATTTTGAAAACAGCATGAATTTTTGGAGCTAGATAGAAAAGTGTATGTATTTTTCAGGGGTTATGAAGTCGATTCCCATGGTGAATGCCTAGCGTAACAAAAACATTCATCAAACAAGGATAACACCCAAAAATATAGTGAAACAGTAAATATGTTGAGGAATAGATGGAGTTTAAGGGATTGATAGAGAAAATATTATTTTCTATTTTGGGAAAATAAATTAGAGTGCAGTATGGAAACAGAAAAAAATTCTAGTAAAGTGATAAGAAAAGGAGGAGGAAGTAACTTAGATACAGTTTTTTTTTTTTTACTAGGTATATGTATAGCCTTAAGCTGATAGTATTTTAATAGCAGTTGACTCTATCATTGTCTTTGGGTTGTTCCCTCTCTCGGTTGGCAAGTTTTTTTCAAGTTGAGGTTTATTTTATTTAGGATTAACCACAGTGGAAAGATGTCTGACTGAGTATTAGCCTAAAAAAAAACCAAGGCTTCCATGACTTTCAGGTACCTCTTGAAGGTTAAAAGAGTCCATCTAGTGTAGTTCACTTCTTTAAATTGGGTTTTAAACCACCAGTGCCAATAATTTTTGAGAAAAAAAAACTATTAGCAACATTTTAGTGAAAATATTTGAATCGTTTATTTCAGAAACAGCATAAGTCCATGAGCACTAACTTTTCAGGAGCAACAAAAAACTGTTTTTTATGTTAAAACTCCACAACACTTTAAATTTAGAGTATGCCGAGTTATAATCTAGCTAAAGACGCATTTAAAAACCTTAAAAATATTAACTTTTTTTCAAGTCTTAGCGGGTTTTTAAGCCTTTAAAGTCGCTAGACTTATGCGGTTTCTGCTCAAAACGAATTTTTTTTGGTAAAACTTTTGTTTTTATTTAGCTATAGCTTTCGAACCCAGCTTTCGATTTTTATAAATAAAATAGCAGTAGATAGAGTAAATCCTTACCTTTTTATAAATGTATAACTTAAAGGCTCGCGTGTCATGATGTTTGCCAAAATAATTTAAAACTGGTAAAATGTCATGTATTTAACAGTCAAAAATGTTATCACCGGGTGAAATCTTTCCATACATTCCTTTCAGTTTTCGTATTATACTTAATTTTTTTCCAGAAGATGAATAACTATAGGTATATAAATGAGAAGGATTGGGGACAAAATCCCGAAAATCGAAATCCCGAAAACCCAAAATCCCGAAAACCCCAAATCCCGAAAACCCAAAATCCCGAAAACCCAAAATCCTGAAAACCCAGAATCCCGAAAACCCAAAATTCTGAAAACCCAAAATCTCGAAAACCCAGAATCCCGAAAACCCAGAATCCCGAAAACCCAAAATCCCGAATGGGATCCCGAAAAATTATATAAAATGAAAAATTTGCGCAAATTTTTCATTTTACATAATTTTTCGGGATTTCGGTTTCGAAAACAATACCAAGTGTGAAATTAAGGTGTTATTACGTAAAAAAACAATATAAGTTTATGATTCCGTTAATATCTCTTTTTTACATAATTTCAAGTTCTTATTGTGATTTCAGCAGTGTTTTGTAATGATTGAGTTAAGTTGAAAAATCGTTGAACTCAAATCAAAAGAATTATGAGTTTTAATATTTAACTTATAATAATTGTATGTTTAAATTGTTTTTAATTGGTTTTAATTTTATGTTTCAGTTAAAATTTCAGTGAAACACAATTTTGAAGAGTTTTTTATTTTTTCTGTTTTTTTTTCGGGATTTTGGCCTTTCTGGATTTTGGGTTTTCGGGATTTTGGTTTTTCGGGACTCTGGGTTTTCGGGATTTTGGGTTTTCGGGATTCTGGGTTTTCGGGAGTTTGGGTTTTCAGGATCTTGGGTTTTCGGGATTTTGGGTTTTCGGGATTTAGGGTTTTCGGGATTTAGGGTTTTCTGGATTTTGGTCTTTCTGGATTTTGGATTTCGGGATTCTGTCCGTCTCCCAAATGAGACATTTCAAAAAAAAAAAATTTTTTGGGAAAAATGGACTTATGCTGTTTCTGAAATAAACAATTCATTTAGAATAAATGGTATATGAAAATGGAAAAATAAATTGCCCCCAAACAAATTGGGCGGAAAAGTGGGATGGGTGTCAAAAATCGTGTTTTTTTTACAATTTATGTCAAAAATAGACCTCCTATCGAAATAAGTTGAATTTGAAAGTTGTAGATAGTAAAAATGTCTAAAACTTTTTTTTATATAACCTTGAAAATATTGAAGAAAAAGCAAAAATACGATTTTTTATTTTTTTTTATTTTTATCTCTTACAAATATGGTAGGATTTTAACAAAACCTGGTTAAAAATTACTTTGTTATGTTTTTACCTATTTTAAATGATTTTTGAGCAAAAAGTAAATTTTTGGCGAATTTAGTTTTTAAAAAATAGCCTATTTTTCATTACAAATGTTACCGAATAAACTTTTGATTTTTAAAAAGTTTGAAATGCAGTTATTTAGATTTGTATTTATGTAGAAAAACTATAATTTTGTTTTAGAAAATATTGAGAAAAAATTTAAAAAAAAAGACCGATTTTTCCGTAAACGATAGTAATGTTGGCGAGAAATATTTTTCCATAGAAACAAAATTTTACTTTTCTAATGGCCTTTGATTTTATAAATTTGAATCTAGCATTAAAATGGCTCTAAAAAGCAAACTTTTTGAGATATCGAATTTTGAACTTCCAAAAACACTATTTTTGTCAACAATCTAGACAGCCAAAGATATTTTTTGATATTGGTTTATTAGAAAATTTCAAATTTCTAAGACCAGTTATAATAAACTATAAAGAATTATTTCTTTTCTATAAAAAAATTTAGGAAAAAAAATTTTTTCATAAAAATAAAAAAATTGTTAATAAAAAAAAATTACTTTTGTATGCCCCATATAATAAATTAATTTGATTGCTGTAGAAAAAATTCATGATTTTTGTAAAATTAATAAGTATACCTATTATATTTATTATTTATAATATACTTATTAATTTTACAAAAATATAATTTTCTAAGTGCCAAAAATTCGCTTACCTATAGGTGACCAAATACATAATTATTTAATTTTCTTTCTTTTCCTTACATTCCGAAGCCGATATCTTTTAACCACAGTCTCGAAACAAGTTTTGGTTTACAGATATGAGCTCACAGTGAATAGGCCTATGCATTCCGGTAAAAAAATATCAAATTTATTTTTTTTCAGATTTTTGAGAAAAAATCAAGGTTAACCCCTTGCCACAAAAAATTCCATTTTAAAAAATTTCCTCCAAATCCATCGAAAGAGACATCAAATGAAAGGTCTCTTTAAGCTCTATTCATAACTAAAAACTAAAAATTTCTTCAAGGTCTGTTTCCTGAGATATTTCCAACCAAACATTTTTTCTTTCTTGATTTTTCTCAACACCTTACTAAAACAAGATTGAAGTTATACTATATAATGTATATACTATACTATTAATAATTCAATCAATCAAATCGTATAATACCTTCCTACCAAGATTTTAAACTGTCAACAATTTATAAAAAATTTTCTGCGTATCATTATATTTTATTTTATTAAATCTTAACTCAAAATTATTCATAATTTTACTATCATAAAATATCGAACAATTTTTTCCTTTTTTTCTTTTCCAGAATCGATCAAGAAAACACTGTCTACTATGTAGGTACAAATCTTGGTCGCATCTATAAAATCGTACAATATTATCGCAATGGTGAATCTCTATCCAAATTGTTGGATATCTTTGAAATTGCCTTAAACGAGGCCATTCAAGTAATGGAAATCAGTCAGACACGTAAGTCACTTTATGTGGCCACAGATTATCGTATCAAACAAATCGATTTGGCAATGTGCAATCGACGCTATGACAGTTGTTTCCGTTGTGTTCGAGATCCTTATTGTGGTTGGGATAGAGATGCAAAAGTCTGTAGTCCTTACAAAATGGGATTATTACAGGTAAGATGAAAATGACTTCTTCACATTTCTATTTCTACCTATATTTATTGTTATGGTAATTCATACTCACACACACACACATTTATTTCTATATTTGCATGACCAAAAAAAAAAGGATGTTGGTAACCGCACCAATGACATTTGTGATTCAAGCGTGCTAAAGAAGAAAATTGTCGTCACCTATGGACAAAGTGTGCATTTGGGTTGTTTTGTTAAAATACCAGAAGTTTTGAAAAATGAACAAGTTACTTGGTATCATCATTCCAAGGATAAAGGACGGTAAGTAAAACGACTGCCAATCTTCATTCAACAAATTACTTTGAAAGAAATTTGAATTTAGAAAATTTTAATTAATTAAAAAAACATTTTAATTTTATTTTTCGTTACAGTTATGAAATTAAATACAGTCCAACAAAGTATATTGAAACCACCGAACGTGGCTTGGTTGTTGTATCCGTCAACGAAGCTGATGGCGGACGATATGACTGCCATCTGGGTGGATCACTTTTATGCAGTTACAATATAACCGTCGACGCTCACAGGTAAGTTGGATTAAGTAATAATATTTCATATCCTCAAAACCCACAAAGGACTTAGCCATTTTTATAAATTCAAAACTTTTTTTTGGTGAATTTCACCGATCTGACAAATTGTAATTTCTAAATTGAAACAGGACATCCTGCATCTAGTTTCCTGGTGAAATTCACCTTCACTTTCATTTTGAAAGAGGAAATTTTTTGAATTATTAATGACACTGAAAGTGACGGTGTCTCTTTCTAAGTAATTATTCAAAAAGTGGTTTCGTTTATTCTCGTACTTCCTTTTTCATTCTTCCTTGAATTAGACTTCCCAACAGCAATTTATAAATACCTACCTTTCCTCTCTCCAAGGATAATAATTTAATCCCATTTCTGGGTTTTCTCAATTTCTGGTGTCATTTCAATTGAGTGACGTGCTTTTAAATGTTATTTTTTATTATTTATTTAATTGAGTAGAATATTATAAACTCATTTCTCACTCAATGTACCTATTTGGTTTATCTTTTTTATTTTAACTAATTTTTTTATTTGATATTTTTTAGATGCACACCGCCAAATAAAAGTAACGATTATCAAAAGATCTATGCAGATTGGTGTCATGAATTTGAAAAATACAAATCAGCTATGAAGTCGTGGGAAAAAACGCAAGCGGTAAGTAAATTTATTTTAAGTTGAACTTTAGGTGCTTGAACACATATGTACATAAATTAGAAAGAATATTAGATTTTCAAACTTTGGAGACAATTATATTGTAATTAAGGACAATTAAAGGTTTTCCGTTAAAGTTCAATATGAGGGTGGTCTTTTTCATCATAATGGCAAATTTGTTTTCGAGTTGACATTAAAGGACTTGTGCTGTTTTTAATATTCAAAGTAAAGTTGGTGGCCAGTAGTTTTGGTAAAGTTTTTTTTTTTTAGAATATTGAATTTAGTTTGGAGGAGGCATAGATAATTGCTTTTTAATATTTGTTATAGGAGCGAAATACATTCACACATGACAAAGGTAGAGCGAATTTTCTTTTAATATAAAATATGAATGCGATATAAAATTTTCCTCACACTTCACACCATAATTTCAATTTTGCATAATTTGAGTACAAGAATAGAGTCGTTTTACATGGCAGCGATGAGAATATGACATCTGCCGCTTTGAATTCTAAGGATCTCATTTAAACTTAAACAAGTCTTGTTTTTGTCAAAATACTTTCATCCGCCTTTGTCCAAGTTTATGCCTCTGCACCATTTAGCAGGACTGGAATGATAAGAGTCTTGACGGCTTTGCCGGTCAATTGCCTTCTAAAACCAAAGTTTGATTTCAGCACTGGTGTTGTTGTCTGTATTTTTACAAAAATTCTTTGTGATACGAGAAATTAAATTAAAGCCACAAAAATTGAATAATTTTTCTTTTAGAAATTTGTACATAGAGATCCCGTTTAGAAAGAAAATCACAAATTTATACTGTCGCTCAAAAGTATGCAATATTTTTTAAATATTTGTGTTTATTATCAAAATTGTTTAGGTATATTAAATATTATATAAATATTAGACTGATTCAAAAAATTTTTTTTTTTTCAAAGCATTGTTGAAAATATTGTTGGAAATGACAATAAAAAATACTGTAAAAGTTTCAGCCCTTAATGTTAACATTTAGTACCGCCGCATCGCAAATTTCTATTTCCCATACGATTTGTATGGGAAAAATTGTGTATTTGTGTTTAGATTTTTTTATCTTTATAATGGTTCATCAAAAAGGCTAGATTTAATCATTTTCTTGTATAAAATTGAACGCTCTACAAAATTGCATTTATAAAATTTAAAAAAACCGGTCGCGAAAAATTAATTAAAATAATTTTTAGTTGAAAAAATGAATAATTCAAATTTATTGGAGAAATCTAATATGATAGTATTAGGGTTTTGAGAGTTATATAAAAGGATCTGTGAAACCAAAACACAACATAGAATACAAATATTCGAAAATTTTGCCAAATTTTTTGAAAAACCTAATAACACTGGTCTGCAAGGAAATCCTCCTTTAAATAAAACTATACTTTTCTAAAGGATTTTTGTATGCTGATTCCGAATCCGAAGTCAGAATTGATCTAGCACGTCACGTTTTTTAGATATTCCCGTAAAAAAATCTCAAAACCCCATTTTTTTTGCTGTTTTCGAAGAAATATTTTGGCATAATGTAATATTTTTCAATTAAAATTGTTACGGTTTATAAAAGAACTTATTTTTTTCTTTCAAATTCAGTTTCAATCTTCTCAATATCTCTTTTCTTCTCCGAGATATCTTAATTTAAGTAAGTTTAGTAGGTTTGGCATATCTTATCATAAAAAAAGCTTATCTCTAAAAATTAATATATCTTTCTCCCTAGAACAAAAATATACTTTTTTAATAGACTTTAGTGTGCTGATTTTGAATCCGAACTCAAAAAATTTCGGTCAGCTCTGGTTTGTGAGATATAGTAGTTTTTATTGAGATTTTCTAATAAAAAACTTGATTTTGTGATACTTTAATGAGAATATCTTAAAATCCTCACGTGATAGAATTTTTTTGACTTCGGATTCTAACTCAACACATCAAAAACTATAAGAAAAGTATACTTTTGTTTCTAGGAGAAACAAATCTGAAGCTTTATAAGGCAGTTTATCGAATGGTTTATTACAAATAAGATATTTCTAAATAGATAAATAGTATATAAAATTACAAAACACGTAAAAGTTTTGTTTAATGTATTTTATTATGGTTTTCTTTATATATTTGATTTTTTAAATATAATGGGCATTGATATTTTACATTTTCCTTAATTAAGGTGTTTTTGTTCATGTTGGATTTACTAATAAGTAAAGGATTTCGATATTTCTGCTTTTTTTATAAATCAGTAATTTTTAAACATGAGTAAACATTAATGTAAAAGGACATATTTGGTGTCCTATATTTTTTTTATCGTCATTTCCAACAATATTTTCAACAATGCTTTGAACAAAAAAAAAAAATTTTTACTTGCTCTATAGGGCAAGTATTGGTTTCGTGTAGAAAAAAAAATCGAGGTTTTAATCAAAACCAACATTACGATGATGGAGAAGATCAAAAAAGTGGTTTTCGTCATGCCGTCCGTCGGTCTGTGCGTCTGTGCGTGTGTTCGTCTGTGCGTCCATCTGTACATCGAGCTAGGGCCTAAACGGATGGATGGATTTGCTTTAAACTTCGTACAGATGATTTTTACGTAATTCCCTAGACCCGTTTTTTTTATTTTTTTAATATCTCCATTTTAACGCATACCTCCCATATAACGTTTTCGAGGTATTGCAAATTTCTCGAAAACGGCTCTAACGATTTTGATCAAATTTGGTGTGCGCAATACTCTTATTGATTCCAACAAAACTGCGTTTTTAGTTTTTCTCAAAAAATGCGGAGAATGGAAATATAGCGTTGCCGTTTTTCGAAAATTGACATATTTTTTAAGTTCATATATTTTATCAAAGCATTAGTTATTTTATTTAAAATTTACAGAGATCATTAGGTATAAAATGTTAAAAAAAAATATTTTTAAAAACATTTTTGAAAAAAAAAAAATTTTTAATTTAATTTTTAAACTTTTGATTTTTTTTTTTTTTTTTTGATTTTTTTTTTTCTACAAAATCTTAAATTTCCAATAGATATTTAAGATAAAGATACTGTGAACTACAAGAGCAAGTACGTGCGACCCAGTCGTGCATTTTATTTTTTGAATCAGTCTAATACATATATATTGAACCTCAAATGCATTTTTAATTATTTTTGTTTTTTTTTTTTAAGTTATTTTTCACATTGCTATAAATTCTAAACGGTTGTGTATCATTTTCCTACTAACATAAAATAATAGATAATGCAAGAAATATAAACTCAGCTATAGTTTAAGTGAACTTTTTTTCGCCAAACACTTCTCTATTTAAGATAAGGACAAAACGCGTTTTTTGTGAGTAAATTCTGAGATTTTTCGATTCAAATTCAAATTATTCCTATATCATTTTTCTTATGTTTTCTTTTAAGTCCTTGAAAGTTTTAACCATCACGGGCAATTTGCTATTTTTCCTTTAGTTGTGTTCTTCCCTGTTTCAAAAAATACGTAAAATACATATCTACATCTCAGGATTAATAAAAATAAAATGCACGACTGGGTCGCACGAAAATATAGAAATTCGGGAAATGTAGGTAGGTACTATGTATATCTATTATATATAGGTGCAAAAAAAAAACATACAATTCGTTTTTTTTTTTTTTAAATAAAACAAAATCTGAATTCAAATTGCCCTCCGAAACAAGTATGCAGTTTTGACAAAATCCAAAAATTATTTTTTTTTCGAAATTTTATTTTTGGCTTATATTTGAGTTAAAGTGCTTCACAAAAAGTTTTGGTGAAATCGAAAAAGCCGTTTCGGAGAATATCGGATTTACAGACAGACAGATGGACTTCCGGGTTATTTCAACTTTTTTTAAGTCTTGCGTACCTTCCTCCTTAATTTCTGTATTGTCATAAGCAATGAGACACAAAATAAAAGTTATTTTAACCTTTTCAAAATTTTAACTTTTACTAAATAAAAATTTTATTTTCTCTTTTACAGCAATGTTCCACCCGACAAAACTTCAGCAATCAACACACCAATGAAGTATTTCGTAAAAACAATGTCTGATATCAAAATAAACTTTCAATTTCGTCCATAAAACTTTTTCAATAAATAAGTTATTCATCCATCATTATCACTACAATCACCACCACCACATCAAAAGTCTAGGTTTTTTTTTCATTGACAATTTTTTTTTCCACAAAAATTTAAACTTATATCACTTTGTCCTGACGATAAAAAAAAATCACAAGAAAAAAATAAATTAAACTTTTATCCCACATCAAAGGACGACTAAAAATGTTATTTATAGTGATATATCGATGAATTTTATTTTATTTTTTTTTTTTGAAAAATAAATTTTTTGCCTAAACCACACAAAATAAAAAAAACAAAAAAAAATACCATAAAGTACTGAATAAAGGTTACAATAACAACACCATCATCAAAAAAAAAAAACTTAAAAATAAAAAAATTATAAAAGTCGCCCGAACAAAAATAGAATACTACCAAAACCATCAGCGGCCACACAAAATATTTTGAGATTATAGACTCATCAACTTTCAACATCCAGCAAAAATAAATACAAAAAAAAAAAACAAAATCAAATATTAAATTTTTTTCTACACAAAAAACAAATACTTTTAAATTCGGCGCAGTACTGATAGACATAAGTAAAAACAAATAATTTCAACAACACGACAACACTCATCATAAAAATAACTTTCAATTTTTTAATTAATTTTTCATGCATAAAAAAAACCTAATTATTATATTTGTCATGAAAACTCAACTAAAACTTTAGCTAATTTAAACAAAAAAAATATTTTTTATCATAAAAAAAAACTAAAAAAAATAGATATAACAAAATTAAATAAGAAAAATTTTATTAAAAAAAAAAAATTATAGCCACATTTTCCACAATATCTTCACCTCTAACATCATCATCATCGTCATCATCAAAATAGAAAAATAAATTAAAAAAAAAAAGAATTATTAATTTTTCTTGCAGCTTTTTTGTTAAATTAGAATTCTATTAAGAAATTAAAAAAAAAAAAACAAACTCATTCTCAGCAATTTTTCATATCGAATAAATAAATAAAAAATAAAATAAAGTTTATTTAAAAAACAAACAAAATAAAACTTGAAAAGATTATAATTATGGTAAAATAAAAAAAAAAACAGAAGAATATTATATATATATTATATTACTATACATTATAAAATAATATAAATTAAAAATTAAAAACAAAAAAAAAAAATAATATAATTAAGTAAATCATTTATATACTGAGTACATAAGCAAATAATACAATTAAAAAAAAAATAATTCAAGCAATGTGATGTTAAGTTTTCATAAAAAAAAATTTATTTATGTAATTCTATAATTCCTTCTTGTACTTACAATAATTTTGTTTTTATTTTCTTTTACTTTTTTGCATTAAAAAAAACTTAATACTATAAAATTCCTCCTTAGCAGAGATAATCGTGTGTTTATAATTTTAAAATTAAAAAAATCTAAACACAAAATTAAATTTAAATTAAAAAAAAAAAATAAATGTTCTTAATTTTTGTACTAAATTCAGTTCTAAGTATTTTTGAAATTCATTTAAAAAATTCGTCATAAATTTGTTCAATTTTATTCATTATGTAAGTTTTTTTCTATGATTTATTTTATACAAAAAAAAAAAAGAGAAAAAGTATTAAAAATAAAAATTATACTTAAATAAAAAAAAACACAAACAAAATTTGTTTTATTTCTCAATTGGCACAATTTTTGTTTTTTACTTCGAGTATTTAATACATTTTTTTTTTAACTTAGGCTTTTATAAATAAGATAATAATATATTTCATTCATTAAACAACGAAATAAATAAAATTAAAAATTAGTAATTTTTAAAACAATTAATTTTTTATGTAGATTTATCGAAAAAGATTTTTTCGACCTTCTATGGATTTTTTTTATTTTCTACACATTCGTTACATTCTGTCTGTTTTCTCAACAAATAGATAAAAAATACTTTCGTAAAATAAAGAACTAAAACAAATTACGCAACAATAATAATAATTTAACTGGAGTTCCGTCCACCGAAACTATAAAATGAAAAAAAAAAGCAAAAAAGAAAAGAAACAAAATTTTATCAATTCTCATTCTTTTCTATCAACTTTATCTTAAAAAAAGCTGTTAACCATTAGTGATGGCTTTAATTAAAACTCTATTTTTTTTTTTTGTTTTCAGCAATATTAAAAAAAAAAACTTTTAACAAACTTAAAATATATGCAGTGAGTATTTAAATTAAAGTCAAAAAAAGTTTGGTTTTAATTTTAATTAACTGTGGATTTAATAAAACAAAAACTGTGTAAATTAGTTGGTATATACATAAATTTAAATAAATAACATTAATGTAGACTTAAAAATATAAATAACAAAAAAAAATAAAAATTTTGTTAACGAACAGCATTTAATAATTATAATAAAATGATACTAATTTTTGAATTTACAAAAGGATTTTTTTTTTGTACTAGAAAAATGTTTGATTACAAATAACTCAGCAACCAGATCTCAAAATTAACTTTGGTTTTTATTTAGTAATACAGCTTAAAGAAAGCTTTCTTTAATTGTCTCAATCGATGGATTTTGAGGAATTTTTTTTTAAATAAATTTTTTTTCGGCATTGGATTTTTTCGAAAATACAAAAGTGCAGAAATGGCCAAAACTAAGGTTTACCATGACGAGGGCTTGTCTAACCGGGAAATATCTAAAATATCCGTTTGTGTACTTGATAATTTAATTTACAAAGTTGACGAGTATGGTTACTTAAAACGACCAGGAAGGATGCGTTTGGTCGAAGAGAGAGCCATAAGTGACAAAAAAATTAAGTAATTTTCGTGAGAATTTGATAGCAAGAGAGGTTTTCGAGAAAATGAACTTGGTTGTGGGAGTACGATAAGTGCAGCCAATAATAATTAAGGTGGAATTAAGCCATTCTTTCGAACGAAAATGTGAAAAAGCGGCGCTCTTGTCAAGACATAAACTTGACCGCCTTCGCCTCTGTGAAAAGCATACACTCTGGGAAAACTGCCAGGCGTCACTTTTATGAAAAGTGACGCGGGTCACTTTTGTGAAAACTGACGGGTGTAATTTTTATGCAAAGTGACGCGCGTCACTTTTGTGAAAACAGACGGGCGTCACTTTTATGCAAAGTGACGCGCGTCACTTTTGTGAAAACTGACGGGCGTCATTTTTATGCAAAGTGACGCGCGTCACTTTTGTGAAAACAGACGGGCGTCACTTTTATGCAAAGTGACGCGCGTCACTTTTGTGAAAACTGACGGGCGTCATTTTTATGCAAAGTGACGCGCGTCACTTTTGTGAAAACAGACGGGCGTCACTTTTATGCAAAGTGACGCGCGTCACTTTTGTGAAAACTGACGGGTGTCATTTTTATGCAAAGTGACGCGCGTCACTTTTGTGAAAACAGACGGGTGTCATTTTTATGCAAAGTGACGCGCGTCACTTTTGTGAAAACAGACGGGCGTCACTTTTATGCAAAGTGACGCGCGTCACTTTTGTGAAAACTGACGGGCGTCATTTTTATGCAAAGTGACGCGCGTCACTTTTGTGAAAACAGACGGGCGTCACTTTTATGCAAAGTGACGAGTGTCACTTTTGTGAAAACAGACGAGCGTCACTTTTATGCATAGTGCCGCGCGCCACTTTCGTGAAAACAGACGGGCGTCACTTTTATGCAAAGTGACGCGCGTCACTTTTGTGAAAACTGACGGGCGTCATTTTTATGCAAAGTGACGCGCGTCACTTTTGTGAAAACTGACGGGCGTCATTTTTATGCAAAGTGACGCGCGTCACTTTTTTGAAAACAGACGGGCGTCACTTTTATGCAAAGTGACGAGTGTCACTTTTGTGAAAACAGACGAGCGTCACTTTTATGCATAGTGCCGCGCGCCAATTTCGTGAAAACTGACGGGCGTCATTTTTATGCAAAGTGACGCGCGTCACTTTTGTGAAAACAGACGGGCGTCACTTTTATGCAAAGTGACGAGTGTCACTTTTGTGAAAACAGACGGGCGTCACTTTTATGCATAGTGCCGCGCGCCACTTTCGTGAAAACAGACGGGCGTCACTTTTATGCAAAGTGACGCGCGTCACTTTTGTGAAAACTGACGGGCGTCATTTTTATGCAAAGTGACGCGCGTCACTTTTGTGAAAACTGACGGGCGTCATTTTTATGCAAAGTGACGCGCGTCACTTTTGTGAAAACAGACGGGCGTCACTTTTATGCAAAGTGACGAGCGTCACTTTTGTGAAAACAGACGAGCGTCACTTTTATGCATAGTGCCGCGCGCCACTTTCGTGAAAACAGACGGGCGTCACTTTTATGCAAAGTGACGCGCGTCACTTTTGTGAAAACTGACGGGCGTCATTTTTATGCAAAGTGACGCGCGTCACTTTTGTGAAAACTGAAGGGCGTCATTTTTATGCAAAGTGACGCGCGTCACTTTTGTGAAAACAGACGGGCGTCACTTTTATGCAAAGTGACGACTGTCACTTTTGTGAAAACAGACGAGCGTCACTTTTATGCATAGTGCCGCGCGCCACTTTCGTGAAAACAGACGGGCGTCACTTTTATGCAAAGTGACGCGCGTCACTTTTGTGAAAACTGACGGGCGTCATTTTTATGCAAAGTGACGCGCGTCACTTTTGTGAAAACTGACGGGCGTCACTTTTATGCAAAGTGAAGCGTGTCACTTTTGTGAAAACAGACGGGCGTCACTTTTATGCAAAGTGACGAGTGTCACTTTTGTGAAAACAGACGGGCGTCACTTTTATGCAAAGTGACGCGCGTCACTTTTGTGAAAACTGACGGGCGTCATTTTTATGCAAAGTGACGCGCGTCACTTTTGTGAAAACTGACGGGCGTCATTTTTATGCAAAGTGACGCGCGTCACTTTTGTGAAAACAGACGGGCGTCACTTTTATGCAAAGTGACGAGTGTCACTTTTGTGAAAACAGACGAGCGTCACTTTTATGCATAGTGCCGCGCGCCACTTTCGTGAAAACAGACGGGCGTCACTTTTATGCAAAGTGACGCGCGTCACTTTTGTGAAAACTGACGGGCGTCATTTTTATGCAAAGTGACGCGCGTCACTTTTGTGAAAACTGACGGGCGTCATTTTTATGCAAAGTGACGAGCGTCACTTTTGTGAAAACTGACGGGCGTCATTTTTATGCAAAGTGACGCGCGTCACTTTTGTGAAAACAGACGGGCGTCACTTTTATGCAAAGTGACGAGTGTCACTTTTGTGAAAACAGACGAGCGTCACTTTTATGCATAGTGCCGCGCGCCACTTTCGTGAAAACAGACGGGCGTCACTTTTATGCAAAGTGACGCGCGTCACTTTTGTGAAAACAGACGGGCGTCACTTTTATGCAAAGTGACGAGTGTCACTTTTGTGAAAACAGACGAGCGTCACTTTTATGCATAGTGCCGCGCGCCAATTTCGTGAAAACAGACGGGCGTCACTTTTATGCAAAGTGACGCGCGTCACTTTTGTGAAAACTGACGGGCGTCATTTTTATGCAAAGTGACTCGCGTCACTTTTGTGAAAACAGACGGGCGTCACTTTTATGCAAAGTGACGAGTGTCACTTTTGTGAAAACAGACGAGCGTCACTTTTATGCATAGTGCCGCGCGCCACTTTCGTGAAAACAGACGGGCGTCACTTTTATGCAAAGTGACGCGCGTCACTTTTGTGAAAACAGACGGGCGTCACTTTTATGCAAAGTGACGAGTGTCACTTTTGTGAAAACAGACGAGCGTCACTTTTATGCATAGTGCCGCGCGCCAATTTCGTGAAAACAGACGGGCGTCACTTTTATGCAAAGTGACGCGCGTCACTTTTGTGAAAACTGACGGGCGTCATTTTTATGCAAAGTGACGCGCGTCACTTTTGTGAAAACTGACGGGCGTCATTTTTATGCAAAGTGACGCGCGTCACTTTTGTGAAAACAGACGGGCGTCACTTTTATGCAAAGTGACGAGTGTCACTTTTGTGAAAACAGACGAGCGTCACTTTTATGCATAGCGCCGCGCGCCACTTTCGTGAAAACAGACGGGCGTCACTTTTATGCAAAGTGACGCGCGTCACTTTTGTGAAAACTGACGGGCGTCATTTTTATGCAAAGTGACGCGCGTCACTTTTGTGAAAACTGACGAGCGTCACTTTTATGCATAGTGCCGCGCGCCACTTTCTTGAAAACAGACGGGCGTCACTTTTATGCAAAGTGACGCGCGTCACTTTTGTGAAAACTGACGGGCGTCATTTTTATGCAAAGTGACGCGCGTCACTTTTGTGAAAACAGACGGGCGTCACTTTTATGCAAAGTGACGAGTGTCACTTTTGTGAAAACAGACGAGCGTCACTTTTATGCATAGTGCCGCGCGCCACTTTCGTGAAAACAGACGGGCGTCACTTTTATGCAAAGTGACGCGCGTCACTTTTGTGAAAACTGACGGGCGTCATTTTTATGCAAAGTGACGCGCGTCACTTTTGTGAAAACTGACGGGCGTCATTTTTATGCAAAGTGACGCGCGTCATTTTGTGAAAACAGACGAGCGTCACTTTTATGCATAGTGCCGCGCGCCACTTTCGTGAAAACAGACGGGCGTCACTTTTATGCAAAGTGACGCGCGTCACTTTTGTGAAAACTGACGGGCGTCATTTTTATGCAAAGTGACGCGCGTCACTTTTGTGAAAACAGACGGGCGTCACTTTTATGCAAAGTGACGAGTGTCACTTTTGTGAAAACAGACGAGCGTCACTTTTATGCATAGTGCCGCGCGCCACTTTCGTGAAAACAGACGGGCGTCATTTTTATGCAAAGTGACGCGCGTCACTTTTGTGAAAACTGACGGGCGTCATTTTTATGCAAAGTGACGCGCGTCACTTTTGTGAAAACAGACGGGCGTCACTTTTATGCAAAGTGACGAGTGTCACTTTTGTGAAAACAGACGAGCGTCACTTTTATGCATAGTGACGCGCGTCACTTTTGTGAAAACTGACGGGCGTCATTTTTATGCAAAGTGACGCGCGTCACTTTTGTGAAAACAGACGGGCGTCACTTTTATGCAAAGTGACGAGTGTCACTTTTGTGAAAACAGACGAGCGTCACTTTTATGCATAGTGCCGCGCGCCACTTTCGTGAAAACAGACGGGCGTCACTTTTATGCAAAGTGACGCGCGTCACTTTTGTGAAAACTGACGGGCGTCATTTTTATGCAAAGTGACGCGCGTCACTTTTGTGAAAACTGACGGGCGTCATTTTTATGCAAAGTGACGGGCGTCACTTTTGTGAAAACAGACGGGCGTCACTTTTATGCAAAGTGACGAGTGTCACTTTTGTGAAAACAGACGAGCGTCACTTTTATGCATAGTGCCGCGCGCCACTTTCGTGAAAACAGACGGGCGTCACTTGTATGCAAAGTGACGCGCGTCACTTTTGTGAAAACTGACGGGCGTCATTTTTATGCAAAGTGACGCGCGTCACTTTTGTGAAAACTGACGGGCGTCATTTTTATGCAAAGTGACGCGCTTCACTTTTGTGAAAACAGACGGGCGTCACTTTTATGCAAAGTGACGAGTGTCACTTTTGTGAAAACAGACGAGCGTCACTTTTATGCATAGTGCCGCGCGCCAATTTCGTGAAAACAGACGGGCGTCACTTTTATGCAAAGTGACGCGCGTCACTTTTGTGAAAACTGACGGGCGTCATTTTTATGCAAAGTGACGCGCGTCACTTTTGTGAAAACTGACGGGCGTCATTTTTATGCAAAGTGACGAGCGTCAATTTTCAAAAGTGACGCGTGTCACTCTTTCCAAAAAAAATGCATTAAAAATAGCATTAAACACATATTTTTCGCAAAAAAGTATGCTTTGAGTCTTCAACACTCATTTGGAGTAGTACCAATATTTAATTCTTCTGTTCAAAATATGATTCCATCTCATTTACATTCCTCCAAAATCTTACCTTATGTACCTATCTTAACAGAAGTATCTTTTATTAATTGATTCAAACTTCGTGTAAGTCAACTATTTAAAGTCTAAACTCTTAACTGTTCCATTTAAAAAACCTACTTTTCATTCAAATCTATTTGCTAGATTCCTGAATCTCTTTTTCATTGTTGAATTTCTATAACGTGTGTGTGTTTTCTATTTTTCTCATCAATTTCATTCTTCTCTAAGAAAATTTGCATACGCCTATCAATACACACAGCTTATCAATTGTTCATTTGTAACAAGCATTAGCAAAATTTGCCAAGTTGTAAATTTATCTAATACCTCTCTACCTGAATAGGTATCTACTATATTCTGCTTTTATTCCGCACACAGAGATCAGTCAATTTTTGCTGGAACAGCAAATTTTCACAAATAAACATTCATTTGCCAAAAAGTAGTAGAAGTAGGTTCCTATCTTCCTTCGCTTATGGTTCAGACGTTCCAAAAGATAGAAGAAGAAGTTTCCCAGCCTCCCCCAGTCACAAACAATAGTCGACCTAATCAAGAGTAAAGTTTCTTCGAATTTACCCAAAATTGAATCCAACCAATTTTTATCTTTCCATTTGATTTTGCAAATATCAAAGGTATACGATATTAGCATTGAGAAATGGCAAGAAACAAGGACGAGAAGAGGATGTCTGCAACCAGAAAAAAAAAACTCCCCAACCCAACCATCATCATTCAACCATTAACTGAGAAAGAGAGAGAGAAAAAAAAACTAAAATCAATTAAAACCCGGATTCGGGAACCGGGACTTAAGCAATAGAAATTCACACCACTTCTGTTCTACTCTATGGTCCTGGTGCTGGCTGCTGTGATATCTCGCAGGGTATAGTCTTGAGAAAATGAATAAATTACTTCTAGCGATTTTATGTGTCGATAAGAGCGACAACGACAAAGGAGGCAGCTCTATAGAATCAGTTCAAACACCATTCAGCATCCAAGTTGGTTTTTAGAAGAAAAGCAAAAGATGATGAAGAAGGCAAAAAAAAAAGGAACACCTCCGGAAATCCACTTCTCATTGTGCACACACCTTGTGAACGTGAAAAATGGCTTTTAATTAATTCTGGAACAACCTGCTGATGAAGGAACCAATACCGCCAACTATACCAATCTATATCTACTATATTATGAAACCACCTTCCCCCACAAGCCAGTACATAGCATTATAGACTTTGCCAAAAATAAGAAGAAAAAACGTTGTTGTCTTTAGAGATGCGTACACACAAAGGCGCGCACCACCTTTGTCTCATTTCCGCTAAAACAGCAAAAACAGAGTTTTGTTTTTCAAGGTGAATTTTCGCAAATTTGTAAAGGTTTTATCTACAGGAAATTTGAACTTTTTTCGAGAACTAATAAATGATTGGCAAGGTACATGTCAAAGCACCAAGTTCGTTCGGATTTATGAAGAGTCAGAAAAAAAAGTCATATTTACAATTCACACGTGGTAGAAGTGAAACCTTAAAAAAAATGTCTTGAAAAAAAAAAAAAAGAAAAAATCTACCTATTTTTTATTCTATCTCCTTTAAATACATGTTTTATATATGACAACCTATATTAATTTTATATCATCTGAAAGCTTATTGTTGCAGCTCAAAATATTTATATCGTCCATGTCTATACAACATCTACAAAAAGAGCTTATTTTTTTCAAACCAAATCACTTTTCATCAAAAAAACAAAAAATCAATCTTTTTTCTCTTTTAACACCATTAAATATATTTTTTTAAATGACAATATATAGTAAATTTTATATCATCTGAAAAGTTATTTCTCCTCTATATGACGTATGAATCATATTTCTACCATACCTAGAAAAAAAAAATAGAATTTTTTAAAGCCAACTATGTCGAAATTTCAAGCTGAGATTACGATACTTCCTACACTGGTCATCGTCAACAGGTGTTTTTGAGGTATTTTTCAAGTTTTTCAATTTAAGATTGTGTAACTTGTAGAGCTCGTACAGTTAATTGTGATATATAAATTGAAAGGTTATGTTATCAGCATGCGTATAAAAGTTAAATCAAATTTATATGTGCTCTAGATCAAAAGATATAACGTGTGTAGAAACAGAACATCTTTTTACCGTTATCTCAGAATTTTGAATATGAAATTAATTAAAATTTTGTACATTTATAGTTTTTAATTACCTATCTACAGTACAAATTTCAATCATTTATCTATTAAAACAAAAAAGTTATATCAAGTTGAATGTTCGTGTCGCGTTTTCGTCCGTCTGTCAGTCTGTCTGTATAAGGAGCTACAGCCTAAACGGACCGATTGACTTCAAACTTGGTATGTAGCAGTTTTTGGGGACTCTACAGAGGAATTTTTGGAATTAATTTTTTTGGACTAAAAATAACGGTACCTACTTGTCATATACCGATTTTGGTAAAGTTGAAATTGCTCAAAAACGGCACCAACGATTTTTCTTAAAAAAAATCAAATTTAAGTTTTAAGACAAGGTCTATCTTTAAATAAAAAATTTTGTTTTTTTTGAAAATCATTACCTGCCATAGAACCGTTTATTTTTTTAAATCTGATTCTCTCTGAAACTGCTTATTCGATTTCAACGAAACTTTTTGTGAAGAAGCATTTATACAATTCTAATATAAAAATTAAATTAAAAAAAAAAAAACAATTTTTTGATTTTTAAAAAAATTTTGAATGTTTTTTTTTTGAAAAATCAAATTTTCAATAAAGTGCATTTTTGAAATTTCGTTTTTAGATGTTGATTAGTAATTTGTACAAAATATGTAGCATACCAATTTTTTTTTAAATTTTTTTCCAAAAAATTAGTTTTTTAAAAAACGGCTCTAACGATTTTGAATTTTTTTTTCTAAAAATCCATGCTAATATATCAATCAAAACTGCATACTTTTTTTGTGGGGCAATTCGATTTCAGATGTTGTTTTATTTTTTTTTTGAAAAACGAATTTTATTATATTTTTGCTTTTTGTTTTTGTATAGGTACCTACGTTTCCCAATTTTTTATATAAAAAGCCTAAAAATTTAAGTTTGTGCGACCCAGTCGTGCATTTAATTTTTTTTTTGTGTTCAGCCTGGTACGCAGTTCGAGTTAAATTTTAGCCGAACTGCGTACCAGTCTTTACGTTGAACAAATGGAAGTAGCTATGTATATTAATACAAAAAAAAAAGATTTTCATAATTTCTATCTTGTCCAATTGTTTTGATGTTTTGTTCACTATGCGTATGAACTTCCCTCTTGTGTATTTTGTTGTTTTTTTTTTTATTATTTTTTTTTTAAATGTATTTACTGTTATAAAGATCAAAATAAAAACTTAAGCTAAAGAAAAAGAATTTCTGGTTTGTTTAACGTTCCTAAAAAATTAATGTATATTTTTTTTTAACTTTTTGAAAAAAATAAAGATTTGTATTAAACCCCTTGTTACCCAACATCGTAAATTTTAAAATTAATAATGTTAATCGAAAGGGCTTTAGCTATAATAAAACACGTATTTTTTAAAAATTCAATAAATTCATTATTTGCTTAGTTATTTCGAAATTTACGCAGTAAAAAAAAAAGTTTAAATAATTTAATTTTGTATATAAATGCAAAAATTCAAACAAAAAGCTATCTAATATTTATTTTTAGGCGCATTCCTAAAATCCAAAAATAAAACCCCGTTAGTTTATGCACGAAAAATATTTTTTCTGAATTTCGTAGTTTTTACATAAATTAGCTTGTTTTCCAAAAAAGCCGAACTTTCAACATTAACTGCCAATTAAAAACTATTGGTGCTATTTATTAGAAATATGGCGCATTATTTCGATAAAGCAATTCTTATCTTTTTCGGTTTGTTACAGAAATGTCACATGGGGCTACAAGGGGTTAAGAAACAAATAGCTAGCATTTTTATTTAAAAACATATTATTTTGATTCGAACCGAAAGAAAACAGTGTTTGACTTTTAAGTATTCTCGAAATAAAATTCTTTTTAGCTTTAAATCATAAAACCATTATTTTCGTTCAATATTACTCAATCCACTTTATGTTTCATTTTTGTTTGTATTTTCTTCTATGTTGTTCGATATTAAGTTTTTGTGTTCAATATCCAATATATTTTGAAAACTTTTTACCACTCCATATGCCATTGTCCAATATCCAAAATGACTTCTTTTTGATTTTAATTTATAACTAATTCAAAATAATAGAAAAACTATTTCTATTATTTGTTTTAAAAATAAAATTGGCAATGGTTGCAGAGAAAAAAAATTTAAAAACAAAAATTTTCTGATATCAACAAAAATTTTCATTCTAAACTTTAAAAAAATCGATTTCCCAAATTTTTGAAAAATGGACATTGAACAAGATTAGCACCCAACCGACGAAATATGTACGAGTAGTATGTTTTGGTATGTTCTAGGACAGAGGGTGCACACTGCACAGGGTTCCACACAGGGTGCTATCTTAATGCATAAGTGTAACTGAGAGGGTTCCGTAGTCAAACACAGGGTTCCATTGTACTTCCTTCAGCATCAACTACCTACAATCAGGAAGCACATCACGAAGCAGTGTATTTTTATGACTTTTACTCGTATACACATTTCAATGCACAATTGATTTGCCATAGAACACTCTGTTTGGTATAACACCCTCTCATTCACACCAACGACGCGACGTACAATGGAACCCTGTGTTTGACTATGGAACCCTCTCAGTTACACTTATGCCTTAAGATAGCACCCTGTGTGGAACCTTGTGCACCCTCTGTCCCAGAACATACCAAAACATACTACTTGTACGTTAAGCGTTAAGGGACGTCTGTAGTCGTTTTTTGAAGTTATACTTCTTATGGGAGGGTGGGTATGAAAATTTACTTTTTGACAAGAATGTCAAAGGGATTATGACGCGATCACCCTGGGTAGCAGGGCTGTCGTTTCACCTTTAGAGTAGGCAGTACTTTAGTATTTAAAAATGCAGTACACCGCAGTACGGCAAACATAAAACACACAACACGTTGCAAGTTACATGTTTCATGTGGCAAGTTGCATGTGGCAAGTTGTATGTGGCAAGTTGCGTGTGGCAAGTTGCATGTGGCAAGCTGCATGTGGCAAGTTGCGTGTAGCAAGTTGCATGTGGCAAGTTACATGTGGCAAGTTGTATGTGGCAAGTTGCATGTGGTAATTTTCATGTGGCAAGTTGCCAGGGTTGCAAAAAGCTCACATTTCAGCTCAGCTCACAGCTCAGCTCAAATTTGAGCTAGTTACCATGGCTTAGCTCATTTGAGCTGAGCTGGAAATGAGCTGAGCTGAAAGTGAGCGCCCCAACTTCCAACGAAGAAAATGAAAAAAATTTGTTGATGCCAAAAGGTAGCGGGGACTCTAACCTACATTTGGGTACAACTCTCATCCCTGTAGGTCCACGCGTTCTCAAACCGGGAGAACTTAAAAGTAAAAAAAAAATAGGCACGATTCTGAAAAAATAGGCATGATGTGGCGGTTTAACATGGAAGTCGACTTTTTAAAAATCTGACAATGTGTAAAGCGTAGGCCCATGACATAAGCTATAATTTGGCATCACTCCCAAAAATTGCTCTCAAGCGGTTTAGCTTCCATTAGCGTTCAAAGATTCGGGGATTTTTCGAAAAAAAATTTTACCCCAACTTTCAAACTCGATTTTCTCGGAATTTTGAAAAAAATCGAAAAACCGGATTATACCACTATCGGGTAGCTGAGAATATAAGCTTTCATATGGCACCACTCCCCTGTCTCCAGATCAAAGCGCTCAACTCCCAGAAGTTTTTTCGCGCCCCCAACTTCCAACGCCTATATCTCGGAATTTTGAAGAAAATGAAATGATGCCAAAAGGTAGCGGAGAATCTAACCTACATTTGGGTACAACTCCCATCAATTTAGGTCCACGTGTTCTCAAACCGGGAGAACTTAAAAGTAAAAAAAAAATAGGCACGATTCTGAAAAAATAGACATGATGTGGCGGTTTAACATGGAAGGCGATTTTTTAAAAATCTGAAAATGTGCATAGCGTAGACCCATGACACAAGCTATCATTTGGCATCACTCCCAAAAATTGCTCTCAAGCGGTTTAGCTTCCAGGAGCGTTCAAAGATTCGGGGATTTTTCGAAAAAAAAAATTTACCCCAACTTTCAAACGCGATTTTCTCGGAATTTGGAAAAAAGTCGAAAACCCTGATTATACCGGAATTTTTTTTATGATAAAGAAAGAAATATTTTACTAAAAAAAATAGAAATATGTATATTTACTATTAAAAAAGCCAAGAGAAAAGATCACGAAAAATTATCTGTTTTATTTATAAAAATATCTATGTGTTAAAATAATTCCATTAATAACTAGAACCAAACATCTTAAGCTATGGTGTTTTAAAAAAGTTTAAAATATCTTCATATTTCATTATAATTTCCAAATAAAAATGTATCCTCTCACCCATCACAGCTCAGCTCACTTTACCTTAGCTTACCCAACAGCTCAGCTCAGCTCAACCATCAGCTCAGCTCACTTTCAGCTCAGCTCTCCTTCAGCTCAGCCTAAATGAGCTGAGCTATGGTACCTGCATAGCAACCCTGCAAGTTGCATATTGCTACTACTAGTGCTGAAGCACACACAATTATCATAAAATCACCATATCGCACATTTTATGCGCAAGTCGTTTACTTTCGTTAAGCATATTATATCGTACGTTCTGAACCACACAACATGAGTAAATTTCACAGAATAAATTGAAAACTACATGGACGCAAGGAGGATGAAAGAATTAATTTATTTTTCACTTGATAAAAATGTAAAAAAACTAAGTGTGGATTAATTACTTCATAATAGAAATTAAAAATATCAAATGAAATTCATTTACATATACTGAATGAGAAGTATAACTTCAGTCGCGTGTACATGTGTATACACACTCTTTTTTTTGTTTTAAATGGAAACTTTATTTTTAATAAAAAAAAATAATATAATATAGCCACCGAAAACTCGACTTTTTTTTAATAATTTGAAGTACCTATAGGTATGCCTGTAAGATTTAAGGTCTTTTAAATGCAAGGAAAACAACTTCAATGATTTTTAGCTCAATATTAAATTAGATTAGTTTTAATAATATAAAGTTGACTGTGTCATTAAATAATAACTATTACAAATTATCAAAAAAAAACAAAAAAAAATCATTCCTGCGTTTTCGACCTCAAATTTCTTCTTCTTTTAAATATAACATTTTTAACCAATAACACTGGTTTACAAGGGTTTTGTTGCCGAAACAAAAACATACTTTTCTGAAGGTTTTCGGTGTGCTGAACTCGAATCCGAAGTCAGAAACAACTTATCAGCTCCCGTTTTTGAGATATTACCGATAGAAAAGGCAAAAAAAAAACGTTTTTTGAGTTCTTCGGATATTATTCTTTTGTATAAGGAAAATTGTTTGAGCATATTTACTAGCGGTTTCTATAAGAACCGTTTTTCATCTTTCAATACATGTTTAAATCTTTTCAATATCTTTTGTATTGCCTGAGATATATTAAAATGAAGCAAGTGGGTTTGGCTTCATATATCATAAAGGAGATAATGACCATATAAAATTTATCTCGAGCAGTAAAAAAGATATCTGAAATATTTAAACAGATTTAAAAAGGTGGAAAATAGTTCTTATAAAAACCGCTACTAAATATGCTCAAAAAAATTTCCTCAAATAAAAGAAGAAGGTCCGAAGTACTGCATTTTCTATCGGTAATATTTCAAAAACGGGAGCTGATTAATTTTTTTTTAACTTCGGATTCGAGTTCAGCACACCGAAAACCTTCAGTAAAGCATATTTTTGTTTCGGCAACAAAATAAAACTTTAATTTTGTTAAAGAGTGTTATCCAAAAAAGTAGTAGAACAAAAATGTTGCCTTTTTTTATTAATAAAATTAAAAGATTTTCCTAAATAATCATTTTTATCAAAAAAACAAAACCGACTTCTATGGATTGAAACTTGGATTTATGGTTTTCTCATGGATGCTGTAGTCAGAACTGAAAATTAAAACGGGACCACACTGCACGCACTGCTTTCAAATGCAAAAAGAATTATCAAAATTAGTTCACACAGTCAAAAGTTATGAGGCAACAAACATAAAAAAAAAAAAATTACCACCTCCATTTTATAAGTCGGTTAAAAAAGGAAATGATTTAAAATTAATGTGGAAATCTTCTAAATTTCTGGTACTTGAAACAGCTTAAGAAAATTTTAAAATTTTTATCACATCTCAGAATTCAAACAATTTAGACGGAAGTCATTTCGGCAAAAAAAAACATGCTTAATTTAATACATAATCTTGTTGTTTTTATCATGTCCTATATAAAAAAATCGTTTTGGTGAAATTCACCTGATATGGCAGTCAAATCTTCTTCTTGAGTGGAGCATTAGTTTTTCTTACTTCCCACCCACTCTTTGATGATTTTAATTCATTGTTTTGTTTGGGCTTCTGCCCGTGTGTTCCTTAAAATGTCATCTACTTATCGCATTTTGAAATTTATTTCCATAGCGATAATTCCACAAAAGGCTAAAAGTGCACGTCCTGGCCTAAATTGTCTTGTTGTTATTTTCGTCTTTCGTTGTCTGCGTTTTCTGCGTATAAAATACCTAAACATTCATCACAAATGCGAAAGACTTTATACTATCTAATAGCAAACACTTTTATCTTGGAGTAAGTGTTCTATAGTGATTTGCCTCTACCGCCTACAAAAAAAACCATCTTCGAAGTAAATTTTAGACCAATTGCCTGCTTGACTAGAGACTTTGATGAAGGTGCTGGGGTTTTACTAGCTGATGCTGGTTAACGAGCTAATGTCCTGGGGGTGATTTTGTCTTCCTGGTGTTCAAAATCTTCACTCCCCTTGCCAACTAAAAAAAAACACCACCTCCAACTCCACATCCTGTTTAAGTATTAATTTCGTGTTTCGGAGCCGATTAAAAAGTGAAATATTGTTGTTGTTGCTGTGTTTTGTGTTTTTTATCGTTGGTCCGTCTTCGTCCGTCGGTTTGGGTTCGCAGGAGCAGGCTATTTAAGGTTTAATTAAAAGTGATTTTGTTTTTCTTATATATTCTTCGTTAGGGATACCTCCCCACTCCACCTTCATATCGTAATCGTACCGAAATGTGTATTCCCAGAGAAGTAGAATATTGGTTGCTATAGTGTGTATAAGTTAGAGTTCTTATTTCCTTCAAATGAAATGAAAACGGTCTGACTTTTAATTGAAATTGGGGATGCAAGATAAGAATTAGAGATATTTTTGCTTGTTGAAATCAAGAAAATAAATACAAAAATTGTATTTCAAAACAGCTTATGCCAGCATAATTTTTTTGTTTTTTATTTTTTTTTTTTTGTATTTTATGTTTGTGACAATAAAATTGAAAGTCCGCTCAGTTTTTTTTTTAACAAGATTTATATCTTTTTAACATCTAATGAGGCAGTTGGTAGTTTATAAAAGATAAAATGAATGTCTTAGAATTGTTTTTTAGAACAATTAGTACCAGAAGTAAGGACTTTAACGAATATTCTAATTATTTTTGTATTTTAATAACTAAAGAAGGGTCTTAAAATTTTAAATTATTTTATAATAAGAGTTCTCTTGATTATAATTTTATTATTGAAAGTCCTTTTCATTATCACCATGACATATTTTCAAACTTTGATAAACATTTCGTAGCCCTAGAATTAGTTTGACTTATACAAATAGGTTTGCAACGGAACATAAGGCAACAAAATTCTAGGGCCAAGATTTAAATTCTTAAATACTTAAATACTAATAACTTTTTCAAAAGATTATCATCTATATTTTGAACGATTTTATATCAGATATTCAGTAAACAGTTGCTGGTGGACCTCAAGGGTCGCTATTATCTTCAATTTTTTTTTTCTCATTTTTAATTTACCTACCTACACTTTTTTATTTAAAATTTCTTATGCTTTTTATCAATTATAATATATTCAGCCAAAATTCTGATATACCTACAAGCATATCGAACATAACCGCATTAAGACGTACGTCAAAACAATTCTCAAAATTTCATAAATTACATGAATAATTTGACGTAAATTCCAATATTTGGTGTTTACGTCAAACAATACGTTCATATCTCGACAACGAAAAAAGATTGAAAAAAAAAAACGGATAACAGATTTGCAAAGAGCACCCTCGAAAACGTAAGGCTGCATACCTATTAGAGCTGGGCAAATCGTTCATTTCAAAAGATCGAATCGTTCAAAGATTGATTTTCCCAAAGATTCGGTCTTTTCTATCAATCTTTCGTTCATTTAATGAAAACCATTTTTTTTTTCACTCATTTCGTTCTGACAAATGAGAGAAGAAACAAGAAATTGGAGAAACTTATGGAATAAAAAAAAACAAGTCTGGAAAACGGAGTGTTTGCATTTTCATAAAGGACAGTTGTACAAACGAGGGTCAGCCTTGGTTCAGGAATTCAACCCGCCGTTTCCGGCGGATTAGCTGCGGTCTGCGGATCAACTTCGGTTCAAGCATGAATGTGGCTATTTTTACATATATGGACATTGGACCAGTGCTAAACCTTAGCCTTATTACCGATTTCAGAAGATAAAAGTTTCTGATCCACGGATTAAATATTTGTACAACTTGCCCTAAAAGTATTTATACTAAAGATTTACACGTGGCGATTGTTTTCACTGTCACAGAAAAAGAGAGAAGACTTTTGATAAACTGATTACAGAAACGCATTGGCTTGAAAGAGAACATTTTCAAAAGTAGTTTTAGATCGTTTTTCCGAGTAGAAACTTTGCAACAATGAAGCAGAAAACTCAGAATTTGGTAAAAAAAAAAAAACTTTTTATAAACTATTTTTTTACAAACCAATTGCGATAGCGAGAGAAAAAATATATATTTGCTTTGTACTTTTTAATATTGCTATACTTCCTTAAATTTATTGGTTTGGTAGTGTTAGGGGATATTCGGTCCATAATGGGTGGAAATTTTTTTTTTTTTGAAAGATAAACAACAAGCATTTGTATAAACTTACCTACATTTTGAGGCCATATACACTAACATTAATTGCGGCTTTCTTGTATTATAAGCTTTTGAAGGTAGCCATATTGATTTTTTTAAATCAAACGTGAAAACTTTTTTATATTTTTTTCTAATTTTTGACAAAACTTCGGTAATACTATGTTTATATTCGTTCAATAATCTTTTTAATGATTCTTTAGAGACTTTTGTCTGAAAAGTGCATAGCGTATATTGTGAAATATTAACATTTCAATGGAACCATATAACAGCATTTTGTATGTTTAGAAAATTTTAATGGTAAATTTGATTATTATTAAGGCCCTATGTCTTTGCCAAGTTCAAAATGTTGAAATAGATACATCAAAAATAAAAAGAAGACAAGGTCAGATGTTCAATAGAAATTCCCAATCGAATCCGATTCAATCCAAACTCTGAACGTCTGAACCAGCTCATATAAACTTGTATCATGTTGTATGCATGGAATCGAAATGATGATTGAGAATGAATGAAATCCGAGTTTTGAGCGAAACGTTCTTTTCTACTTCGTACTTTATTATTTTATGAACGAGATTGATATTAGGATTGATTGATTTGGTCTATAGTGATTGCAATCACTCAGAATTTTCGGTGAACGGGTCAAAAAGACCGAATCAATCACGATTGACACAGCTCTAATACTTAGTTCAATAAATGTAATTTGGCGTAAGTACACACGGCACTCCAATACTAGGGCGAAGAAATGTATATTAACATCATCTACTTCATCTTGTTTTTGATTCCTAAACGCTTGCACTGTTGTAAAATTTATCATATACATAACAACATTTAGGTAAAATGTCGGAAACTTCGATTTTCAGATCAGGTAAAAAATACATAGAAATAAAAGAATTGTCATATTAACTATGATTGTAATAAATATGACAATTTTCAGCCAAAAAACCTGAAAGTACTAAAATAATCAATATGACAACCGAAATTTGTTCTACAACTTGGTAGTTAATATGACAACTTTTTGTTGTTAATATAACAATTTCGGTACTCAATATGACAACTGCGACAGTAAATCTTACAACTTTTGGTAGTCAAAATGAAAGCTTATGATAGTCAATATGACAACTTCAATTGTCAATATAACAACTCTTGATGGTCAATTTGACAACTTCTTTAGTTAGTATGACAACTTTTTTTTATTAATTTTTATTTTTTGTTTTCTGACGTGCTCCTGCACGTTGAATGAGAATGAGGTAAAAGGACAGCTCTGTGCGGGATTTATGGTTGGTCAGCGTTGTATTATAATGATAAGGATAATGATTGGGAAAAAATTTGTGGTTTATTAAGGACCAATTTAAAAATGGTTTGAAAATGGTTGAGGTTTGGATGGGATTTGGAAGTGTTAGTAAAGCTGTACGGAAGTCGTTTGGAAGTTATTTATAATTCACTTACATAAGAGTGGAAAGGGCTAAGAAAAGGTCTAAGAGTGACTTGAAATATATTTTGATCAGGCTTGCAAGCGGTCTTGGAGCTGTTTGAAAGTAGTATTGTAGTAACTTGTAAATTATTAAAAAGTGATTTAAAAATGGTTTTGGAATGTTTCTGAAGAAACTTGATATAGTGGTTTCAGGGTGGTTTGACAAAAGTTTGATAGTGGTTTCAAATTGGTTTTGATGTAGTTGGGAAGCGTAATTGGTGTGGTCAGAAAGTAGTTTAGAAATAGTTTATATTTAATTGGAAAGTGGTTCCAAAAATGGTTTGATAGAAACTTCAGATTTTGTTGTGGGTTGGAAGCGGTTTTGGTGTTGAGTGGTTCGAAAGTGGTTTAGAAATGGTAAACAAAAATTGATAATGGCTTCAAAATGGTTTGGATTTTGTTTGCAAGTGATTTTGGTGTGTTTGTGAAGTAATTTATGGGAGTGATTTGTAATTCACTTAGGAGTCGTTCATAAATGGTTAGAGAATGGTTACAAAGCAACTCCGAAGAGGTCTGAGAGAAGTTAGAAAAGTGGTTCCGAACCGAATGGTTATCTGAAAGAACTTTGTTAAGGGGTTCAGAATTAGTTTGAAGGTGGTACTATTTGAAATCTTATTTTATCCTTACATCCTTGCTATACACTAGTTTATTTAAAATACTGACAAGATTGACAAAATTTGATATACCCATGTCACAATCAAATCCTTATCTATCCTCCAGATTGTTTCCAGAACAAAATGACACTTAAAAGTGGAATTTTTCAAAAGGTGGAGTTGCTTGTTTAAAAGGACCAACGAAAATGATATGCAAATCCTCCGGTAATTGCATATTTGACACACCACACCAAAAGATTTCTAAAATTCTCTCTTCCAAAAATGAATAAGACAAAGAGGTTATTCTAGATAAATATATATAAAACGTCTACCGCAATACGTCTACATATTTAACACAAATAATACTTAGCCTTATAAACTTTATATTACCAATACCTTAGGTGAATTGGTGTATATTTGAATCCTTGAATACGATTTGATAAGCGGTTCAACTCTATGAATCCAAACAGTTTCTCCGAATGTGGTAGCCAGTCATCATCGTTGCTCTGTGTTATACCCGTTCGTTTGTTCTTATTGGAAGTGTTTTCCTGGAATTTTAGCCAAAGACAGCAGAAGAGACATTATCTTTCAACTGGGTCCCCCCCGAAAAATGGTTAACCCACAGCATAGAACACTGAGTAGAGTTGTATGAGATATGAAAATTGATGGAGGAGCCCAACGGTGGTGATGCGCATTGTGGAGATGAAGAGCAACCGGTGACCATAGCAAGGAGGATATTTATACAGGATATAGTCTGTACGATGTCTCTGCAGGTGTATTGCCGATAGTCGTCTCCTTGTTGGATGATACTAAACCAAAACCAACCGACAACGACACCGACAAGAAGGACAACGACAACGACGACCAAAAAGGAACCTATAGGAAATACACTCAGTTAGGCGATATACGAGAGGCTTGGGACAAACATGTTAAAGTGCACTTTAAATTCGATTATATGTTCCGATGGTGTCCTGGTTTTTTGAACAAGAGAGGATATAAGTCTGTGGATGTGTGTGTTGTTGTATTTTGTTCTGCAGGATATAGGAGTTAGGCCAAAAGTTAGCCTATACACTCTTTGGTTAGTCTTTTAAGTTGTTTGACAGGGAAGAGAGTTATACGGAAAGGACATCCTTCATACCACACCGCCTAATATCCTTTCACTTGGTTCGTTCGTTTGTTATAGTTCGTTCGTCCTGCCGGCCAACCGAACACCAACAATTGTAGTTTGTATCTATATCTGCATTAAACACCTTGTCAGGTGGCGTCGTTAACATGCAAATGAACATGATGGTTTGTTAAATGTCCGCATGCAGTGCTGTGGTTATCAAAATGTCCAATGTACTTTTGGGATACGTTACGTACGTTTTATATGGATATTTATAGGCAATAGGATCCTTTATGGGTCCTGGCAGCGACGATGGCAGGCATTACAGAGAGAGAGAGATCAATTCATAATGTTATGCGGGGATGCACTTTCTCCTTTTTAAAAGAGAGAGAGAAGACACATTTTTGAAAGGACTGCCAGTTTCTGATAATTTAATTTTAACTCCGACAGGATCTGTGTATTTGATTGTTTTTGAGTGACTCTCTAAATGGAAGCTTTGGATGATGGTGAATACGAGAAAATGTAACTAATGGCTTGTTAGCTAAAAATAGAGAATTTGAATCTGTAAAGAAGAAATATATTTTAGTCCTTTTTTGATCCTTGGAATTTGTCAGTTGTAATATTTGTTCATTTATATCAATCAACAGGACATGAGACGAGGCTTTTTTACTTTATTTAACAATGCAAATAATTTGAAAAAAAAAAAAAAAAATAATCCCTTAGAAAAGCTACTTCCTGTGATATCCTGTCTTCTATTTCACCCCAAGAAAAAATGTTGTATATTCAAAACCCACGGTATCCTTATTTAATTTAATAAACCACCGGTTTTTGAATTTTTAAAAATAAAAAAATACATATATATCCATTTGTGGTCTACAAAATATTAATACCCACAACCCAACAACCGAATCTTCTTCCTTAAAAAATAACAGCTTTTCGCTAGGTATAATCAAGCGAAACACGATAAAGAATAAAAAAAGAAAAAAACGAAAAACTCTCAACGAGTAGCTTATTTTTTTTATTCTTCCTTCAAACAGGACATGGATGGCGCATCCCAATACAGGAAATATGCAAAAAGAAATAAAAAAAAAAAAATATCCCACCATAACATAATAACAATGAAAAAAAGCCGTAGGTACCCCAACAAAAAGTAGCTGTTTGTGCCGTTTCAGCGATTTAACAAAATTCATTGCGTAGCCAGGATTTAATCTAACTTTATTAAAATACGAGATATTTAACGGTTATTTGGGTTATTTTTACGAATGGATGGAGCGCGTAGTCATATTATTATTAGGATGCTAGAGAAAGAGACTCTATTTGTTGAATGTTGTGTTGAAGAATATTTACGCCGTTTTAAACTTTTCAATTTCATATATTTTTTATTTATAAGAAAAAAAAAAAAAAAAATAGGAGAAGAAATTTTCTACGACATCCTGTGGTCTGATTAAAGATAGAATATTATATATTTTTTTTTATTTTGGGGAAATAAGAGTTTACTTGTTGGCAGAAAAATTACATGCCCGACTGGGGTTGTACAAAGTTGCTCAATTAATTTTATTATTTTTGTATGAAATCAATCAAAAACGCAGTAGTGTTGGAAGTTATTGATAAATAAGTTAGTTTTTATGAATTTTTCTCTAGCTTTAAAAAAATTTTAAGAAGATGCAAAATAAAAATATATTTAAAATTAAAAAAAAAAATGTGCTAATGATAAATGTATATGCATTAGGGCGTTCGTTATTAAGGTTTTTTCGGGAATCAAGTTCACAAGTGGAAAAACTGTTTCTAAATAATAAAAAAAAAATCCTCTAATTTGTTCAGATTTTTATTTTGACGATAGATGGCGCTCAAGAAGGTTAAAGTTTTTTCTCATTTTAAAAAGGTATATGTTGACTTATGAAGCCATTTTCTTAGATATAGCTTTAGTTTAAAAATTTTTGATGAGTTTCTTATCTTTATTAAACACCCTTTTCAAAAAGGTATAAATCATTTTTCTAGGACTAGGGGTTTAGTCAGGACATGCATGTCTTTTTTTGGGTTTTACTTTATTTTTCATGCTATTCATTTGCTTGTTTTAATAAAAAATGCTTGGCTTAATAAACACAAAAAAGGCATGCAAGTCCTGACTAAACCCCTGGTAGTAGAAAAATGGTTTTTACATTTTTGAAAAGGGTGTTTAATACAGATAAGAACCTCATCAAAAATTTTTACACTAAGGCTATATCTAAAAAAAATGGCCTCATAAGTCAACATATACCTTTTTAAAATGAGAAAAAACTTTAACATTCTTGGGGCGCCATCTAGCGTCAAAATAAAAATCTGAAAAAATTAGGGGAGTTTTTTTTTTTATTTAGAAACAGTTTTTCCTCTTAGGATCTTGATTAAAAATAACGAACGCCCTAATGTACATACCTAATTACCAAGTGTACCAAATTTCTGTGGGATCGAAATTTTCCGAAGTGATATGTCTTTTTGGCTTATGAAAATTTAGCGAAGAAAAAGCACCATTTTCATACCTGTGTTTCCAAGAAATTATAAATAGACGAAGAAAAAATACCACCAGAAAACAAGCGGATTCCACATTAAATAAGCGGATTTTTGCATGTTTTTTTTTTGACAAGATGACTTCCGTCTTAAATTAGCGGAGAAATCATCTTAATTTCTTGAATGTGTAAATTTAAAAGAAATCCACTTAATTTAAGCGGAAAATCATATTACATATTTTTATGTGGAAACATTTTAATAAAAAAAAAAAAAACTGTCAGCCACTGGGGATCGATTTTTACCATCAGCCTATCGCACTGATGAAAATAAGTAAGTATGATAAACTGCAACTAGTTCGACGATAATTTTTTTAATTTTTATTTTTTGTCGGTTTTTAAGATGAAAATTCACAAAATGAAAAGAAGTTCATCTTAAATTTTAGTAGAGTCCACTTATTTTAAACGGGAATCGTTTTGTTTTAAGATGGTTTTTCGTATCATCTTATTTTAAGGTGCCCTTTTTTTCTCTGTGTAATAGTGAAATTTCACAGAAATTTCTTCTTTTTGTACTACGAGAAGCTTGTAAACACCTTTCATTGTTGTTGTATTCTGAAAAAAAAAGTAAATAAACAATTTTTTGTAGTAGTGTAGGCTAATTAAAATTACACTTAGGTATATTATAAAAATATTAAAAAAAAAAAAAAAAATCAAATCGAAAAATTTCAAATCTAGTTTAAGGCCCAAATTATTCACTCTCCATAATATTTAAAGGCTCCATTAAAAATTAGAAAACTGTCAAATCGCATACAAATTTTAAAATTAACCTTTTTTAATGGCGGGTTTGAATTGAATGGAGTGTGAATAAATTGGGCCAAAAACTTTTAAAATATACCTACAATTCAAAAAAAATTTCAAAAGTGTGTTTTTTTTGAGTACATTGAGTTTATACCGTTAAACTAGATTTTTTCGTTCAATACAAAAATAAAAATGAGCTGGTCTTAAGATTCAATCGGTTTTCATTATACTAAGCATGTATGTAGTTTTTCTAGGTACTCATTTGTCAAACCAAAAAAAAAATCAATGATTTTTATACTTCCTAGAACAAAAATATTTGTATTTTGTGGTTTTTAAGGTAAAACGACACAAATCAACGTTAGCTTCTTTACAGGAATGTTGTATGGACTATATATTCAATCAAATAAGAATACTAAGTCAAATAAATAACTTTTGAGACGCAGTGGCCACACCAGTGGATTTATTTTTTCCAAATTATAAAATAAAAGGGCACTGTGGTGTATGCGTACTATTTTTTTTTTTTTTCTAAAAAATTAATGAAAATAGTGACGAAAATAAATGGTGGTATAGCCTGGCCTAACCTTGGCTAAACGAACCACAGTTTTAAACTAACGATATTTTTACAGGAAAAACAAATTTAATTTTTTTGTTTTGATTTTATCTTTTGAAAAAAAGGTGGCATTTAGATAAAAAGAATTCGGGCTATGTTGAGCTAACCTTGGGCAATCGAACCAGCCATGTTTAAAAAAAAAAAAAAAAAAAATAGCATTTGAGTTTGCCAACAAAAAGCAGTTTATCACCTTCTAGAAACAAAAACTCCACACATTTAATTATTTTTTTCTCACAAAACCAATACGTGTCCCATAAAGCAACGACAGAAAATAAGAATATAAATTTTAACCAAGACGTTTCACCAGAGAACATACATTTTTAAATTTTCGATTACTTCAAGGATATGAAAGAATTTTTTTGGTGTTTAGTCCAAAGGAAAAAAAAATGTATATGTTCCGTGTGCGGAAATTATCTCGAACACGTTTGGAGTTGCCGCCGCTTCTATGATGTGTAGAATGTGATAAACAGGGGTAGTAGGTTGCTATGCTAGGTTTATGAGTTTTCTTATACTTATATCAGGAAATAATATAGGACGAATAACGACGATGAAGACGACGACGACAAGGACGATAAGATCGCGTGGTTAACACAAGTTTCATTAGCTTGAACATTTTTCCTAGAAATTTTGGTGGGAAACTCATAATCCCGCTGAGAAGCATATACAAGAAAGAAAACTGTTACTTATTCTTGCTTGAACTGCATATAAATATACTCGGGTGCAAATGAAACAACAAGCCTTATATTTTTCGTGGTGTCATACAATAAAATTTGAAAGATATTAAAATAATGGAGTTGTTCCAGTTTTTGACCACATCTAAAGAGTGTCCAAATTTTCTTTTGATTATAACAGAGCTGGGAAACTAAATAGTTCCAAAGAAAATTTGGTGATGTTTTACTTGCACTTGAGTATAAATTTGTTAGTTTATAAGATGTTACTATTTTTTTTTTTTTCTTTTAAAGATACCACAACATCACCGTCACATCATCATCACCATCATCTTCGTCGTCGTCAAGTCAGAATCATTGCACTTTGCAATAATTTTTTTTTTTTTTTTTTTTAATTTTTGGATGGACGCATCTAGCGCTCTTTAACGTGAGTCACGTACTAAATAAACTGCCAACCACACCGAACCAATTGGATAATTTTCTACTCATTTAACTGGAAAATTAAATTGAAACGAGAGTTGAAAAAGAGGATCCTTTTGATATGTTTTATAAAATTTTAACTGAAAACAAGTTGCAGTTTTATGGACAGTTGTTAAAATGTGGCGTGTGCCACAAAAATTGATATCTAACTTTCTAACTAACTTTTATTTGTTTCAATTTGAGTGTTGATAATAAAATGTGGGAATTAGAAAATTATATTCAAACATCTACCTAAATGGAATAATCAATATAATAATGCTTCCTTAAAGTTTAAAAAAATTTAATTCATAACTCTTGTCAAATTTTTCAAAAACAAAAAGGCCAAACAACGAAATTTGATTTCTTCTACAACAAACACAATAAAGCAGACCCAAACGCGGTGAATCATTGGAGGAGATTTTAATACGAGGCACCAAAAATCAAGACCAGCTTGCACCTACACCATGAACACTATAATCTTTGTTGAGATATTTAAACACAATCAACATTCCTACCCGATCAAAAATGGAATTCTGCCGGAACCGGAGAGCCGGAACACCGCCGCGCCGCACAGTGGTGTCATTGGTGATTTATGGCGTTAAAATTCATTTGCACGGCCATTTCTTGAATAAATGTCATGAAGTCTACAGTGATAGGTATACTAAAGGATATTATTATGGAGAATACAAAAAAACTGCCAGTTTTTTTTTTTTAATTCAAAATGGCGGCTCCAAAACGGCGCACTGCCACAATAAACCTTAATGGAATATTCTTTTTCAAAAAGTATAGGTATGTATAAGCTAGAAATTTGTCTAAATTCATGTCAAAAATGTGTTAGATCTTAGATTTAGGATTCATAGACTCATATTCCATAAAAAATCAAAAATTTTGAACACAAAGTCCAAAAATTGCCAAGTTACAATTTTAGACTTCTTATTACGTTATTTCATGGATTTTTTTTACTATCATAATTTTGATATCTCTTTTATTTATGTTTCATCAAAAATTGAACATTTTTGGCTTATATGGTTGCCAACTATGTTTTTAAATAAATATTAGAAAACATAATATAATGCAAAATTTAAATGTTCAATAAAACTGTGCGAATTTATTTTTTTTTGTAAACGAAAATTTATACTTTTCCAATACATATTAATATTCTAAATTCAAATCCAAAGTCAAAAATTAATGACGTCACGGTTTTGAGATATAAGAAGTTCAAAATGAATATTTATCTACGCAACGTGACGTCATAGATTTTTTTCGGCCTATCCTACCTATCGTCTGTCTTGCCATTACTGTCCATTTTTAAAATAAATATAAAAATTAAGGTCCCACGACTAGGTCAGAAAGGAAAGGTCAACCCCGACAGAGCCGATTCCGGGGTAAGACAAAATTTTGACGGACCCAGCCAAGACATCAGTTTTTTTATTTTTAATGTAGACTTTAAATATAATTGAGAATGAATAAATTGAAGCTAAAAGCATTTTATGTTTAAAATTTTAATACACAACAGAAAGTCAAAAAAAATAATGGATCAATCATTTTACTTTACACACGTGTAATAAAAAAAGGAAAACAATACCAAATTTGCTGCAAATGTTCCTAGTAAGGAAATGTCTAATGTAATTCATTTATTTTTATAAAGCAGTTACTTTTATTTTCTTCCTCAAAGTTTTCGAACGAAAACGGATTGTCGGGACAAAATCGGTAAATTTTGTAAATCGGGACAGATATCGGGACAGGGTCCAAATGTCTTGACTGTCCCGCCGAATTCGGGACGTCTGGCAGCCGACCGGAACCCACTACACAGAGAAAAAATAATGCGGGGATATTTTTACATCTAGTATATTTAATTTTATTTCTGTTATATTTAACTAATTTCAGGTATATTTAACTATATTATGATAAAATATACTAGAAGTAAAATTATCCCTGGCATTACTTTTTCTCCGTAAAGGAGAGTTTGATACACTTTAGTTGAGACTCCAACATGGTAATGCTTGCATATTCAATTTAATTTGAATTTATTCATAATTCCACACTTGACTTTTTTTCATTAAAAATTCATTTTAACGATACTTGCATACAAATAAATATTTACTCCCCGTCACCAGATTTATTGTCCATGAATATATTGGCAAAATGAGTACCTAGATGATAAAGAACATACTCGCCAGAGGATGTGACCTAACAAGGAAACCACGGATAATCTGAATAAATCAGCCCATTAAAAAATAAAATTGCAAAGTTAAATTCCAAAAATGCATCCCTACATTAAGCCTTACATGCTTCAAGCATACCGCAAACTTAACTGAATGTTGATAATAATTAAAACAAAAAAATACATAAAATCGAAATCACTTATAAAATTGTAAAAAAAAAAATATAGTTAAGTATATATCCATTTGTTTTTTTTTTAATTTAAAATAATAAAAATATTGTAATTAAAACTACGAGTATACTACAGATTGTATTATTATAGCTCTTTCAGTTTCGTCATGTTTTTAATATAATAGCTTCGAGACGAATTTTTGTGCGTTGTGTAATTAATTACTGACACTATCTGCTAGCAGATAGCAGAATACTTTATCACGCACAGTTTGGTTGTTCAAAAATGTTCAATGCATTGCTCCAACTACATCGCATCCTGATGGTTTTTCAGTTGAAATGATATTTCGAATTAAAAACAACACGAAGTATAAAGTACACATGCTTTCAAGGATCAATATGATTGTTATGAAAATTTAATCAATATGTAATTGAAAATTTATAATTTGTTCTTATTTTTGTTTTAATTGTCGATTAATTTCTATTTTTTTTATCTTCTTTTTTTTTTGTTAATCAATTGAAAATGAATTAATTAAAATTAGTTATTTTTTTTAAATTTATTATTCATAAGAATTTACAGATTTCAATTTGCTTTTGAGAATGTATTGATATTTTGTTTGTAAAGTTTCGACAAAAGAAATTCCATGAAATTCAAATTTTATTCGTCATTTAATAAAAGAACAGCTTAATAATGGGAATAAGGAAAAAGTTTATTTTTTTTAAGTAGTTTTCGTAACAAAAGTCTATTATACTTTATTCTTTTCAATTATGGGATTTTATTTTTTCCGAGAATTTCTACATCGAATTTGGTATCATTCTAATAAATTGTTAGTCAAACGAGGCACTTTTTCGTAACAATAATTGATATTTTCTGTGAAGATTTTTTTTTCCAGAAAGTGACACCATTTAATAAAAGTTTGACTCAGATGTTTTTAATAAAAATCAATTTCAATATGAGGGTATTACTACATTATTTATTCAGAGTCCTGGAAGCGTTCCCAGAAATTTCAATAAAAAAAAAAATAAAATTTTAATCTTTGGTGTATACTAAACTTAGCTACAATAATTGTCAAAAACGTTAACAACGAAAAAACGCATTTTTAGGATTGATTCTTTAGTAAATTCCGGTAGGTACCCAACTAACAATTTTACTTCCACAAGGGTCTAACGAAGCTGTTTCGATTTTAGAAATATTGCTTGTATACGACCATAGAGAAGCCCTTTTGGCCCACCCGAGAAGCTTGATAGGCTTTAGAAGAGTCATATGCAAGTTGATTAGAGAGACTCAAAACATGTGTTTAATGCCTTATAGAAACAAGCAACATTCAAGATTTAAAAATCTGTATTACTGCTACAGGCTTTTAATTTTATTTAGAAGCTCGGAGCAGACTTGTGGAAGCATTGTGAAAGTCTAAACGAGGTATATCCCAAATAGAATAAAGAAAAAAAAATATTTTTTTTTCATTTTTTTTTTGTGTACCTATTACATTTTATTTTTTCATTTTCTTCTTTGTTTTCCATCCAGACAAGTTTTGCTTCTGAAATTAAATTTCCAAACACAATTATATTAAGAAAAAAACTTCTACTTACTTTACGCATTTTGCTGGATTTGAACCTCGTACATCCTGATTGAAAGTCCGGTACCTTAACCATCGAACTACTCAGGTATATAATAAAAGAGTTTCAAAATTGGACTAGTTGAAACCGGAACTTTCTAAGGGCTTCGACTCAATTCCTGATGAGTTTCACTATCTTAAAGAATATGGTGACCATTTGTGTTTTTTTTTTTTCAAAGTTATTATTTTTGGTTAGGTATTTTCTGATTTTTTTTTTATCTTGTAAAAAATTATTTAATAAAGACTTAATAATATTATATTCTGATTGTCAAATCTTATCATTATTGAGAAGATGAAAGAGAATAACTTTTTACTCAAGAACAATTTTTCTGGAGCAGAAAAAAATATCTGAAAAATTCGGTTTTTTTAGACTTTAGAGGTTTCACCCGGATGCCGTCAACTTGCATTTTTCCGAAGCAGAAAAAATTTTTTAATTTTTTTGGGCTTTTGGCTTTTTCTTAAAAATAAGAGAATTAACTTTGTTAAATAAGTGGAGAAGATTAAAATCTTGTTTTCCTTTCTTCTCTACTTACTCGAATATGAACTCCAAATTGGTCAGTAAACCATTTTTAATATCACTATTTTAAACCAATTTCCGATATGAAAAGATTCACTTTTTTATTTATTTCTTTATAACAATGAATAAAAAAAACCAAAAATGGTCACCATAATGGCACTTATCCAAATATTTCTTATTCTCATGAGTTTGCCTGACAGTTTAAAAAATTTAGCTTGTACTCACTTTCACAGGGCTTCTAGAAATAAAATTAGTTCGCTTAGGCAAACTTATAAAATTAAATGCTTTTTACAATGTTTTGCTTGTACTTAAAGGATCTCTACAAATATAAATAAATGTCCCCTAACTTCGCTAAGGCGAACATATAAAACTAAAAGCTTTTCGCGCATGCGCCTGAAATTGAACTTCTTTTTTCTCATACAGAGATACAAAATAAACATTTATGTAAGTCGTTATTATTTGAAAGTAATATAAAACATACTTTGTAATATTTTCAATCAAAAACAATGATTCAACAATTTTTTAAATCAAATATTAAAATGCAGTAACTATAACACATCTATTTTGTGGAATATTTGTTTAAAAAGGCAAAACCGTTTAACTGCGGTTTATTTGAAATTCAACGTAATGTTTTTTTTTATTTAATGAATATCACGACTCATATACTATTGACATAATTTCGGTAATATAGAATTATAATAATAAATGCATTTAAGGCAATTGTATAAGTTGTATGTACTTCTACCATACTTAAATACATACCTAAGTCATTTTTGAGTCTAATAATTTTCGAATTGGATACAAAAAATACAAAGCATTCATAAAGATTTTGTAAGCAGTTCTAATACAATTTCTTTTGCAAAGCCATTTAAAAGAAGTCAGTTATTGGCTTTTATTTCTTATGCTTCTACAATGGAATTTCATGTGGCCGTATTGAAATTTAAACGAAATGTTTACATTAATGCTTGTAGAAATTTTTAGATTCCACTTGCACTAGGTTTCTAGGAAGCGGTTAACGAAAGTTAAGCCTCGAAAGTTTGAATTTTCGATTCACAAACTAAATACAAGCCCTGTAGAGATAATAGCTGCAAGAAATTAAAAATCTTAACCTCGTGGAAGTAAAATTGTTAGTTGGGTATTGAGGTGTTGAAATTTTTCTCTCGACCAATTCTTAACCAATTATCATAAACAAATATATCATTTAATTTTATTTTATAATTTTATAAAATTGCAAACTCAAAAACACAATCTTTCCCATGTAAATCATATGGGAAATAGAAATTTGCGATGCGGCGGTTCTTAATGTTAATATTAAGTGCTGAAACTTTTACAGTATTTTGTTATTGTTTTTTTTTCAACAATATTTTCGGTATTACTTTGAAAAAAAAAAAAAAATTTTTTTTAATCAGTCTATTAAATAAATCGGTGCTTGTTAAAACAACATAAGTAACATTTTTATTTTTTTTTTTCAGGAGAGACAAAAAACTCTGTATTTTCGACGACGCGGCCGCATTGACAATTTAAGCTTTAAATTCGGTTTAGAGGCCTTGTTGAGAGTTGAAACTAACTAAGGCCCAATTTATTGACTCTCCATTAAACTTAAATCTCCATTAAAAATGGGAATTTTAAATTAAAAAACAAAATTCGTTTAATTCAGTCTCTTTTAAGGATTTTTTTGAAGTTTCACATCATTAATTAATTGAGCATTAAATTTTAAAGCCCTTTTAGTTAAAATGCCAAATTCGACCTTTTAAGAGGGATTTTAAGAGCAAATTGAGGTTTTAAACAGGATTTCTATTTATTCACTCTCCATTAGAGTCAAATGTCATTTCTTTATTGTTTAATTTTATTAATTTATTTGAAAAACGTCAAATAAGCTAAAGAATTATTAAAACATATTAAAACAACAAAACAATTATGAATAAAGTCCAGGCGCGAATTTTTTTGTACGTACATACATACATTATGTAAATGTATTTATTCCATAAATAAGTTATGCATATGTATATAAAATGACTGCAACTCACCAGAAATTCTTTAATTTTTGTTTAGAGGGGAGAGACAACACTTCATTTTAGACACAAGATTCAAAGAAAATGCATTTCTTAGCTCAGAAAGGCACATATACATAGAACTAGATCTACTAGATTTATCTTCTCCACTTAAAAAAAAAAAAAACTACTAGTAAAACCAATCCGGGTTGAGGTGCTGCATTATATAATTATCTCAAAACATTTCAGAACACTTTTGTATATCGCGACTCTCATCTGTGGGATTTCGTCTTGCGTTTTCAGCTACAAAATAATTACGCGCCTTAGTTTTTATGTTTTTTCATATTGTTTACAATTAAAATCTTCAAATTCAATTTGACAAAATCGTTGCTTTTGACAGTTATTGAAATATAAAATCTTACGTAAATAATTCTTTTCTTCTCCAAATTCAGTAGGTATTTATTCCTTCAAATCTTCAAATTTAAAAAAATTTGATTTGACAAATTTCTGCTTTTGACGGTTTTATTTTTCAAAAACTAAAAAATCCCTAGGATATTTTTAATTGAGTTTTAAACTTAAAGTTTCCATTAAAAGTAAAGACTTTAACTAAATTAGAGTGAATTAAATGAATTTTTTAATGATGTATACTTAAAGGCGTCAATAGTTAACAACGCTGTTAACTAAAACGATAAATTTCAAAATTTAATGGAGGCTCAATAAATTGGCCCTAAAAGTTTTAAAAAAATATCTTTATCAAAAAAGATTTAACAAAAAATAAATATTTTTTATATGTTGTTTTAACACCCAACGTTTTGTTGGGAGTCAAAACCACTTAATTACTTCGAAATAATGTTGTTTTGACACTCATTTTACATCCAAAGTATTAGGGATAGTAACTCTCTATATTGTGTTTTGCGTTATTTTTAGTAGAGTTCATAGGTTTTTAGGGTCACTGAATCCAAATCCGAAGTCCAATTTGCCTCATCAGGTAAGGTTTTCAAGATAACCTCAAAAAATGTGACAGTCTCAAAAAAATTTTTTCTTTGATCTGGGAGTGCGACTATGTTTGATACATGTTTTTTGGGTAGCTGAAACCAGATTCGAAGTCTATTTTATCCTATCACTTCGAGTTTTTGAGATAACCTCAAAAAAGTAATGAAAACCTTTTTTGAAGTTATCTCAAAAACCTGACGTGATAGGACAAAATAGACTTCGAATCTGGTTTCAGCGACCCAAAAAACATATATTTAATATAGTCTCACTCCCAGATCAAAACAAAAAAATTTTTTGAGGCTGTGACATTTTTTGAGGTTATCTTGAAAACCTTACCTGATGAGGCAAATTGGACTATTATATAGAATTACTATCCCTTTTAAAAAGTTTGAGATAGTCATCGAAAAAAATCCGTTATCTTAAAAACTGTCCATTTTTTTACTTTCTGCCCATATCGACTTTTGATTAAGAGCTTCAAGAGAACAACATACTAAAATTTCAGACAATTTCACCGAGGACCACTTCCCATACAAAATGTGCGGGGTCCTTTAATGGAAATGAATAAAAGACCATTATAATTCAGCAATTTTATTAATACATACATTAAAAAACAAGAACATTAACAAAAAGGCGAAAGTGGACGTTCCACGGCCATCAATGAATTTGTTATTTTTTGACGTAGTTAAGTCTTACTAATATTGTACAAAAGTTTTATCCTTTTGACGTAGGTACTTCAAAATAGTATAAAATGCATTTTTGCATTTAACACTTTTTATTGATTGCCTCATTGATGTAATTTTCATGTTTATTTGAAGTGAAAAATATGATGATTTGTAATTTTCCCTGAGTTTAAAGACCTTGATCTTGAATATCAAACCAATAGAACCCAAACTAGAAGCCTTTAAGACAAGATTTACGAATTATTTTTTTTAGTTTGCATTTTCAATTCTTTGCTGGTATTAATAGCTTGAAAACTCTAGAACAAAATGTCGAAGTTAATGGCTCAGGGAAAATAACAGAGCATCATATTTTATATTCAAAATAAAAATAAAATTCAATGTGTCCTTCACACATTGCAAGATGCATTACCAATACTAATATTGCAATATCTTACATTCATAGTAAAACTTTTTCCTAAGATATAGTTTTTTTTCATTTGGTACCTACCAATTTAATTTATTAACAAGAACATTTTGAAAGATGCAATTCCATTCGAATGACCGCGAACAACTGACTGACACTAAATCATCGAAAAACTGTAAGAAACAACAGTTTACTTACTTCGTTTTTCCAGCGTTGAATGTAAAAAAAAAAAAAACAAATTAATATGAAGTAGGTACTTAAGGTGTTTTAACACTCAATTTCAAAATTGGCAGAAGAGATATGTTGTTTTAGCACTCAATGCGTATTTTAACCTCGAAATTTTATATGATCCAAATATCAAATCATGTTGGTTTTGCTCTCAACGCTAGTTCTACAAATAAGCAATGCAAAACAGTTATAAAAGTGGTTTCAAAAAATTTGTCACTTATGTTGTTTTAACAATCACCGATTAATATCATTAGATAATTAAAATAATATGTTTTAGTTAAAAAATGTGCCTAAAACTACTTGTTTAGACATAATAAAAGGCTTGAATGATTTTTTTTTTAAATAGGTTTAAAGAAGCAAAAATAGAAAGAATTGCTAAAAGTAAAAAAAAACCCTACTGCACAAACTCTTCAAAATATTTAATATTTCCGTCACGATATTTCTAAGAAAATTCCAAAATATTTTTATTTATTTTTTGGACTTTAAAAATGTGAAAATCAATATTCATTATTGTTGAATTGATTCAGAAAAAAGTTTGTTTTCTTTTCTTTAGTTAAAGATTTAACGAAAAGAATGTTGTATTGAAATTTTTAAAACTCAAAAAAAAATTTATTTTTTTTTATTGAAAATTACAGAATTTTTTTTTTTTTTTTATTTAAAAAATTGCAAAATTAATATTTTGGTTTAAACAATACGCAAGCTAACTTGAAACATATAAGGTATATGTTATCAAAATAAATTATAAAAACCAAAAATTTTGTATTTTTCACTTTTCTCACATTTTTTTCCTTTTTTTTTTTTTAATTTTATTAAAATTCATATTATTCCATAACATTTTAAGAATTCATGTTGTGAGTTAATTTTCTACTAAAAACAATATTATTCTGATCCAGTTTAGGCTCCTGGAAGATGAATGTAAGAAGGGGATGATGGTATTTTCTCTATGATCAATAAGACGACAAATAAAATAGTAAATGTAATTTGTAACATTTTATTTGTGCAAAATTAATTTGATATTAAAATTGAAACAACTGTTCACTCAAAAGTCAAAACTTTGTTTTTATATCAATTAACTTGAATAAATTGATAAAAAATAATAAATAAAATTGATAAAAAAAAAATAATAAATAAACCTTCAATTGTTTAAATATTGAAATGAATTGTTTTCGTTTTGTTGTTGATAGTAATACAATACTTAAAAACAATACATTAAGCCCTGATTTTTCAATCGTCAGGTAGACTATCAGAAGAATAAATGTCAATATAAAAAAAACTTTTGTTCCTAGGAATAAGCTCTATCTGAGGTTTATCTGACTATTGAAAAATTGGCCCTAAAACAATAATTTATTAAGCTTTTATTAAATATTCGATAAAACTACTGAATTAATTTCTTATAATGTTTAACTGGTTGCCATCCAGCCTGCACCTGCTCAACTTTTCAATAACCCAATTGAGTATTATAAAATATTTAATATAACTAAGGTTAAACCATAAGAAACAGTAAAAAATGACACAATTAAAAAGTTGAAAAAAAAAAAAAATTTGTTATTTACACTTCTTTGTAACTTGCTTTATAATAGGTAATGTGACCTTCCGTTCTCTTTTTCGGAAGATCGTCCTCTTTTTGGTTGTTGTGTCAGGGGCGTATACGTATAACTTTGGGGCAGCTGAGGTGGCGAGCGGTTTCTTTTGAATTTAGGATTCATAGATTCATATTCTTTAAAATAATCAAAAATTTAAAAAACAAAGTCCAAAAAATGCCAAATTAGTAAAACACACTTTAAGACCCCTTATTACGCTATTCCATAGATTTTTTTTTAATTAGCACAATTTTGATTTTTTTGTTTCATAAGAAAATTGAAAATATTTCGGTTATATGGTTACCAACTATGTTTTTAAGTAAATATTAGAAAACATGCTATAATGAAAAGTTTCAATGTTCAATAAAACTGAGAATTTATTTTTTCCGTAAATTAAAATATATTTTTCTATAGATTTTAATGTTAAAACAAAGTGAAAAAAATAATGAAAATTATTTTTATTTTTAATTGGATTTTAATGTTATAAATTTAAATCTGAAAAAAATCTATGACGTCACGTTTCGTAGATAAATATACATTTTGAACTACTTATATCTCAAAAACGTGACGTCTTAGATTTGTTTCGACTGCAGATTTAAATTTAGAACATTAAAATCGTTAAAATAAACAAAAATCATTTTGTTTTAACCATTTTTCGGAATTACTTTGCGATGAAGACGAAAATTTTTAACGACGCCGCTTTCGCACAATAAGAATGTACGGTGCAAATGTTTTTTGATGCCAAAAAAAGACCAATGGCACCATTGTGCGACGACGGCGAAGTCATTTAAAATTATCTTCTTAATCGCAAAGTAATTCCGAAAAATAGTTAAAACAAAATGATTTTCGTTTATTTTAACTTGATTTTTTCTTAAGTGTATGTTCATGGCTTCTAAATTACCTATAGTAGTTTGACAAGTGGAGTATCTTTGAAAGCTTCTTACTTGTCCGCTAGTTTGGGCTACATTAAATTGAATATAGCGCCCTCTAGAGGCGAAATTCAGAAGCTACTTTTTTTTTATTGATCAGTGTCAGTGCCAGAAAAATACTTCGTGTTTCGACAATAGTGTAATAGAAAACTTCAAAACTGTTTAACTAACAACTTATAAGCCAGTCTTGGTAGAAATGTAAGATCGAATCTGACATCTAAAGGAACACAAAAAGAAATATTTTAATAGAGAGATCATTAACGAAACTGTTTTCCACTCCAGTTATTCCTAACATTTCTGTAATATATTTTTTCTGCTTTGAAAACTTCTTGAGACTCTTTTTTAATCTACAAAAAAAAAAACTAATACCGATATAATGTTATAGGTATTGAAATTGCGTAAGTGGTTTTTTTTGAAAATTTCTTGTAGATATTGTAGTAGATTACTACTTCTTTTTTTTCTTAGACTACCACACATAAATTTAATTTTCTACAAAAAAAAAAAAAATAATTTTCTATCCCGTTTCAAAATCACAAAACAATTTATTTTCATCCCGCAAAAAAACTACTTATATTTACCCGTAATACCTACTTATTTATTTTTCGTTGTCGCTGCTGATATTGGCCAGTACTGGTGGTCGACGGTCTTTCAAGTCTTTTCGTCTATAAATCTTCTTCAACACAATTTTCTGCGACGACGACCAAAAGTGTATTGTGTTGTTGTCGTTTGTATATACATTGTGTACTTCTACCTGAATCCTTGAAAAAACCTTCTTCTATAAGCTCATTTCTGTACATATACCATACCACCGCAATTCGATTAAAAATTTATTTTCTAACGCAGTATTTAATTTTCCAAACCAGTGAATAGCGGACCAGAAAATCTATCCACTCTATAGCTCGCTCCCGCCAACAGCAACAGTACTTTTACTATACACAAAGCTTCACAACATCACACTGTAAAACGAAAGCCACTCATGTAGTTTTCCACATTTCACGGCGCAAAGAAAATCCTTTAATGAAAACTCAACTCTCTCCCCTCCAAAACTCGGTTTTTCACTTGTGCGACGTTTTTCTGGCAGCAACAAAAAAAAAATAGCGACGTGGTGAAGATATGAAAAAAAAGCGAAAACAACAACTTTTCACATTTTAGGTGGAAAATTAATTAAAATTTGTTTGTTACTCGAAAATAATCCTCGTTTGAAAAAAAAAAAAAAAAAAAAAAACACATACAAAAAAGGCAGAAAAAAAAATTGAAAACACCAAAACTGTAGTGCGAAATGCGGCTTAGTTTTCCAACACCTGCTCCTCTCACTATACAACAGCGGACGAGGAACCAGCAACAGCAACTCCAGACAGGACTCTCGTTAAACATATTATAACATCGCTTCTACTCTGCTTGGCTCATACAACATATCAACCAAAAAGGACTCGCTACTGCCGCACTGCAAAGCGGATATGAGGTCGTCGGAGTGTGATGAAAAAAAACTTATATAAGAAGAACGCAATTATTGCCTCTAGCTAAGAGCTGGGACCTGGGAGTGTGAAAGTCCTGCATCCAGACGAGCGACATACGAAGAAGAGAAGATCCTTTCTGTGGGTCCTTCCTGCCTATATACGAGTATAGAGTAGGACTGCAATCCGTTTACCAAAACTTACGCCGCCAATGGTTATGGTCCTTTTCTTATGATAGTGTGTGTGTTAGTGTGTAAAGGATATACTATACACACATTCCTTGGTGCGATGTTGAAAATTAATGGCGAAAATCCAACAGCCATAATTCAGTCCCTTGAAGTCCTGAATCCTTATTAAGCGGATTAAACGCTTCCTGATTTTAATTGTGTGCCGGAGAACAAATTTGCGGACATATAAATTCCTGTTACCGACACCGCACCACCTTGAAAATGAGTTGCAACACATACATATAGCATTGTTGTAACTCTTGAAATAGTAAAAGGACCAAAAACCAAACCAAACCAACACAGGACGAGACGAGAGAAGTTCCCTTTCTTACACTTGAGAGAATTACAATTAAATGTGTTGCTTGAAGCAGCCAACAAGGATTTCGACAACGACTACGACGCGATGTTGGACGACGAAGAAGAAGATCCTTTTTGCATACCTTCCATTCTATATATAAATCTCAACCTACTCAGCAAAGGATACTAATGTCTATTCGAGAAAGCATCATGAGTACGAGGACGAGAGGACTTTCAGGACGGCGATACCACATTTTGGGAGCACACACATCAAAAGTGCGGAGGAGATATAGAGTCTTATCGAGAGAAGAATATTTCCCTCGCATATCTCGGTGGGTTTTCTAGGTTGGTTTAAGTCGAATTGAAGCGAAAGGATAATACACATGAACCGCCAATGCAACCAATTTAACATTTTACATTATATAGAAAAGCTTTTTCGATTGTCTCTATAAAGGGTCTGCGTAAAGGGACTAGAGTATAGAAGACCAATATGATACCATAGTCCTTTTACTTCTATGTTCTCTATTGATAGAATGAGAATTTAAAGGTTTGCCATGATGATGATGATGGAAGAATATATCCTTGAGTAGCTCTTTCAGTTGAATGGCTCTCTAAAGGTGGCCTCAAGATAAATTTGAATACCTTTTTTGAGAGCGTTCTTCAAAAATCAACCTGAAATTCTTCGAATAAATCTGCGTGACCTGATGGGAAATGGATTTTGTTTTTGTTTTTTTTTTTTAATTTTTAGTAAAATTGTGTTTTTAGGATGTTTGATTTGAGATTAATGTGTTGGAAAGGATATGCGAGAAAGGAACTTTTTGTTATTTTATTATTATTTATTTTTTTGCTGATTTTTTTTTTTGTTTAAAAATAAAAATAGTAAGTAATTGGATATTGTGCCATCATAATTCACAGGAAATGATAATATCATAGATGTAGCTGAATGGATTCTCGAAAAAAAGGACGCTGATATATTACACTGGTTAACAAAATTAAACTTTTTTTTTTTGTGCCGAAACAAAAATATACTTTTTGTGAAGGTTTTTAGTGCGCTAAACTCGAATCCGAAGTCAAAAAAAATTAATCAGCTCCCGTTTTCGAAATATTACCGTTAGAAAATGCAGCACTTCGGAACGTATTCTTCTATATGAGGAAAATTTTTTGAGCATATTTAGTAACGGTTTTTATAAGAACTATTTTCCACCTTTTTAAATCTGTTTAAATCTTCCCGATATCTTTTTTACTGCCCGAGATATCCTCAGTTGTTTGGTATTTTTATAAATTTTACATTATTATATAATGGTTTATGATATATGAAGCCAAACCCACTTACTTCATTTTAAGATATCTTGGGCAATACAAAAGACATTAAAAAGATTTAAACATGTATTGAAAGATGAAAAACAGTTCTTATAGAAACCGTTACTAAATATGCTCAAACAATTTTCCTTATACAAAAAAATAAGGTCCGAAGAACTTAAAAAAACGTTTTTTTTTGCATTTTCTATCGGTAATATCTCAAAAACGGGAGCTGATAAGTTGTTTCTGACTTTGGATTCGAGTCAACCTTCAGAAAAGTATGTTTTTGTTTCGCCAACAAAACCCTTGTAAACCAGTGTTATTGGTTAAAAATTTTATATCTAAAAGATGAAGAAATTTGAGGTCGAAATAAATTTTAAGAACATCAAAACCATCAAACAAAATGACACCTTTTAAAATGCTTACAATGACTAAAAATGTTTGTTTCTATAAAACTTTACAGATGTTATTGCTGCTCCTATAAAGCTTTTTAGAAGAAAAATTTTTATTTGTTGTAATACAATTCAATCAATAAGCAACGGTTCAATATTGTTTCAAAAATAAAAATGGACCAAGGTGGCTTCCTTGAGCTACACCAGAATTATGTATGTAAATGCAACTAAAAACTAAAACGCAAATGAGAATAAAAATAACTTTTGTGTTATGCAAATTTTTCAGCTCAAAAAAATAGTTAAGATAATTTTTGAACTTGAACAGAACAAACAAAAATTCTAAATCGTGTCAAATATTTGCTTGAGTCAAAAAATTCAATGCACGATTCCTTAAATATTATAAAACTTAATAGTGATACACATAAAAAAAAATCATGTGTGCAGTTCGCGCGTTGTAGAAGTGAGACCTTAAAAAATCATTTTTCTTGCTAAAAAAAAAAACTACCTTTTTTTATTCCATCACTTTTAACTAAATTTTTTTCTATGACAACTTATAAAAAATTGTATATAATCTGAAAGCTTGTTGTTTCAGCTCAAAATATTTATATTGACCATATGTATGTATATACAACATTTACAAAAGAGCTAGAATTTTTTGAACCCAATCACTTTTTATCAAAAAAGCAAAAAAAAAAACTATCTTCTTTTTCTTTTAACATCATTAAATCAATTTTTGAAATGACAACTTTTAAATTTATATCATCTCAAAGCTTTTTATTTCACCTTTTATATGAAGTTTCAATCATATTTCTACCATATCTACAAAAAAAGTAAGAATTTTTTAAAGCTAACCATGTCGAAATTTCAAACTTCAAACGGTATTTCCTACAATGGTGGCTGGTGATAAATTTTTTTTTAGGTATTTTTCAAGTTAGGGTTAAATTAAATTTTTATGATCTCTAGATAAAAAGAAATAACGTGTATAGAAAAAGAACATCTTTTCACCGTTATCTTAGGATTTTGAATATGAAATTCATTGCAATTTTGTACAATTATAGTTTATTTAATTACCTATATGCAGTATAAATTTCATTTATGTATAATCTATTAAAACAAAAAAGTTATAAGTGATTGATTCTTCCTGTCGCGTTTTCGTTTCATCTTGTTTCAAATCACTACGATACTAAAGAAGTTTTCACTTCAAAAAAACAAAAAAACAAAGCTAAAAATTTAATAAAAATGAAATTTTATTTATTTTACAACATTTTAATATTTATTCTTCTTTATTTAATTAATTATTATAAATTGAATGTTGGGTCTTCAGGCCAAGGTGGATGTATGGGGATGGCTTCCGCTAATCCCGCTAATAAGACTATTAACAAGAACGTAAAGACAAACAGTCAAATTTTGTTTTTGTTTAAGTGACTGCTATTAAAAATAACTTACTCGTAACTGCTTTATTAAGAGTCAAAGCTTTGCTTTTATATCAGATTTATTTATTAATAAAAGAAGTTTCTGTTATTGACACTAAAAAAATGCATCTGTTTAAATACGAGAAAAAAAAACAAACAATTACACAATGCTCACTTTTTCATTGATCATTTAAAACATTAAATAAAATTATATAAATAATAATTAAAGAGGATTTTTTTTTTGTTTAAAATTTATTCTCAACCAATTTTCATGTTGTAATTTAAAAACATAAATGGATAAAATTTAAATCAAAATAAAAAATTATAAAAATATATGACATACATTTACTTATGTAAAAATTTATTCCAAAAATGTGTTTTAATATTTTGTTTCTGTTTTTGACATATTTTTTTTACATAGAAAATTGAGTTTTTTTTTAACATTATCTAAGTAATTGAAAAAGTAGTGTTTTGAAATTTCCAAACCTCAAACATTTTTTCCATGAACTTTTTTGTTTTTAAATTAGGTAATTCTAAAAAAATCGAAAAATTGATATTTTGCTTTAAGTACATGTAAAATAGTACATAAAATCATTAAATAAAAAAAATTGTTACACTCATGAAACTTGGCAAAAAGTTTGCTTTTGGGATAAGAACCAAGAATTAAAAAAGTCTATAAAAAAGTTGGGTGAAATGGTGTTTTTTTCGAAGGGGCAGTAAAATCTGTAATTGGCCTTAAAAAGCCAATAATTCGTGTAAAACGTCTTAGAACTTAAGTATAAACATAAGATGACAATTTAATGTCATCAAAACCAAAAATAAATGAATCATTGGCTTTTTGGGACGAATTACAGATTTGACTGCCTCTTCGAAAAAAAAAAAAAAAACACTTTCACCTACATTTTTTTTATGAAAACTCTTTATTCTTGCTTTCTATCCCAAATTCAATGTTTTTACCAAATTTCATTAGGATGACCCATCATTTAGATTCTTGTTTCACATGTTGCTGAATTTCAACAGGGTACCACTAATATTACTCTTGTATTACACATTTTTTAAAATATACCTATATTTTCTGTATTCCTAAAAAAGACAATTTCACATGAAAAAAATTATAGAGTTCTTTTATTCGTGATTCCCTTGGAAAAGACATCATTTTTAGTAAATTTCGTAAGGGTAGCTTTTATACTATTGAGTTTATCGGACTTATCGCGAATTTTCCCTATTTCCAAAAAAAAAACACCCTTTAACCTAAAATATTTATATAGACTGTTTGGGTTCTTGGTTTCCGTTATAAATGAAACATTTTTACCAATTTTCATTTATAGATTCTTAATATTTATACCAACCAAAACTTTTTCACCAAGTTTTAAAAATTAATAAAATATAAGTCAGCTTTTTTTACTTGCGATATACATAGTTACTATATATCAAGTTATGCATTCGTACAAAAAAAAAAAGTTGAGATAACATTTTTCCATGACATTACGATGGTAGACAATGCCAAAAAAGTGGGTCCCGGAAGTCCGTCTGTCTGTCTGTCTGTCTGTCTGTCTGTCTGTCTGTATAAGGAGCTAAAGCCTAAACGGATGGACCGATTAATGTCAAACTTGGTATGTAGCGTTATTTGGCGACTCTCCAGAGGGGTTTTTGGAATTAATTTTTTTGGACCAAAAATAACGGTACTTGTCATATACCGATTTTAGTAAAATTGAAATATCTCGAAAACGGCTCTAACGATTTTGTTTAAAAAATTCAAATGTTAGTTTTAAGCTAAGGTCTATCTTTCAATGAAAAAATTTTTTTTTGAAAATCATTATTAACGGTACCTGCCATAGAAACGTTTTTTTTCAAATCCGATTATCTCCGAAACTGCTTATTCGATTTCAACGAAACTTTTTGTGAAGAAGCATTTATATAATTTAAATATAAGCCAAAAATAAAATTTTGAAAAAAATAATTTTTGGATTTTAAAAAAAAATTTGAAAATTTTTTTTTGAAAAATCAAATTTTCGAAAACGGGACATTAAACTTTTTTGAAATTTTGTTTTTAGATGTTGATTAGTGATTTCTATCAAATGGCTTACCAATTTTATTTTAAAACTTTTTTTCCAAAAAAATATTTATAAAAAATTAGTTTTTTAAAAAACGGCTCTAACGATTTTGAAAATTTTTTTTCTAAAAATGCATGTTAATATATCAATCAAAACTGCATACTTGTTTTGGAGGGCAATTTAATTTCAGATTTTATTTTATTTTTTTAAAAAACGAATTTTGTTTTTTTTTTCCAAATTTCTATATAAAAAGTCTTGAAAATTTAAGCAACTTTAACTCTAAGAGCAAGTTCGTGCGACCCAGTCGTGCATTTTATTTATAGACATTTTTATCCTTGGTTCTTATTCCAAAAACAAACTTTTTGCAAAGTTTCATGATTGTAACAATTTTGTTTTTATTTGCTGATTTTATGTACTATTTTAGCTGTACTATATTGTTCCAACAAGAAGTAAAAAATTAATAAAAATTTAAATAAAAATTATCAATACAATGAAAGTATATTGTATTACTTGTGTGCATTGTGGATAATTTATAAACAAATTTAAGAAAGTAGTTCATTTCAATATTTAAACAATTGATTCATCAATAATTCAACAACAAAAATATCTTTTTAAACTTTGTAAAATTTTTATATAAAAGCAATGTTTTTATTCTCAACGGTGCAAAGTTATTTTTTAATTCAATTACAAATCACTTAATCATGTACAAAATGATGCAGTTTACGTTTAATTTTTTGTTCTTAGTTCTTTTTGTGTCACTTGTAAATCCTGTTACAAACCCTCCACCATTTTGTCCAACATCAGAATAAAAGTAATAAATATTGTGGATAATAACAACAACATGAGTTTTAAAAATAATGGGAAAATACTAAAAAATTAATAAAAGTTCAAGGCGGTTAAATATTTTTAGTTTTTTTTTATATTATTAATTTAGTTTTTTAACTAAACAACCATAAGAAAAAGCCATTTTTTTTCCTAAACTTCTAATCTAGTGCGTTAAATGGATTTTCTTAAGGCTTGGGACAGAATATCGGTTTGAATATTTTAACTATTTCCAGCAATATCTCCACGTAAGTTTAAAATCTTTCCAAAACCAAGCTTGTGTTTTTGATTGTTTACTTGACAATCTGACTTTTAATTACAAATTTTTAAAGTTATTTCAAAAATTGGAAATGGGCGGTTGGCACGCCCCACAGTGCGTTAATTGTATGGAGATGTTGGAAAAAAATCAAATTTTTAAAAATAAGTTGAGTTTGGAAAAAAAAATGTTTTTAAATGTTATAACAACACGTTTTACAAACTTTAGCGAAATTTCCACTCCCCCTGCCACGCCCACTTCTGAAAACGGCTTGCACAATATGAATAAAATTGAAGATATTTGATTATCTAGGCGAGTTCAAAAATACAAAATAATGTCGACCCTATTCGCCCCCTGCCACGCCTACTTTTGTATACATGATTCAATCCAGGAACTTGTATGTATGGGAATTTGGGGAAAAAATAAAAAAAACAAGTGTTTTGCTAAGATTTCTTGATTTTCAGGCTCTAAATTTGATTGCATATTTAGTTTTGACTTCATTAACTGCAAAACACCACGCAATCGGGCTGTTGGGTTGGAAAAACAAACATCAAAAAGCTCCCTAGCTGAACACATTATGTAAAAAATACTCGTAAACAAACACTTGTTGCAAGAGAAAGCGCAAGTTTCTGCAGAAAAAACTTACTTTTTTTAAAAGATATAATTGTTTTCTTTCTTTAAATAAAAACACTTTTTTCAAATCTGACCGCTCTCAAAATATATGGCTTATCAAACTTAGTACTTTCCACGAACAAAGAAGCTTTGATTTGGACTCTCAAAAAAAATTTAAATTTACATGTAGAAAAAAAATATGCAGTTAGAATAGTTATATTTTCTCTCCTGAATGTGAAAATAGCAAAAAAAATATCATATGTTCCTTTTTTCTTCAGTAAATGGTCTTTTAACCGGTAACTACAAATCTTACTCTAATTGTTTGTTTTTTTTTATTGATCTTCTGAGGATCTCTGACAACAGAAAATTGAACTTTATCATAAATTAACTGTCGATTTATTCATTCAGACTTATTACCTTGAATTTGGCATACTTGCTTCACATTTTTGGCAAATTCTTTTTTTCCACTAGTCGCCGCACTGTGCGCCCCCTGAATTGAAAATCTCAAAATTTCAAGTTTCTACGATAGCGGGAAGTTCTTTGATGATCTGTCAGTGAATCAGTTACGGTTTTTGTGATTTTTGAAGCCCTATATCTCAGAAACTACTCATCGTAAGAAGCTGAAATTTTGTTAGGAGTTTGGCTTTTACCAAGTGGGTCATTTCCAGATGCCCCGAGTGGGTACTTTCCAAATGCCCCACGTGGGTCACTTCCAGATGCCCCAAGTGGGTCATTTCCAAATGCCCCACATGGGTCATTTCCAAATGCGCAACGTGGGTCATTTGGAAACGACCCACGTGGGTCATTTGGGAACGACCCACGTGGGTCATTTGGAAATGACCAACGTTGGGCATCTGGAAACGACCCACGTGGGGCAGATGCCCCGAGTGGGGCATTTCCAAATGCCCCACGTGGGTCATTTTCAAATGCCCCACATGGGTCATTTTCAAATGCCCCACATAGATGCCCCAAGTGGGTCATTTCCAAATGCCCCACATGGGTTATTTCCAAATGCCCCCCACGTGGGTCATTTCCAAATGCGCAACGTGGGTCATTTGGAAACGACCCACGTGGGTCATTTGGAAACGACCCACGTGGGTGATTTGGAAATGACCAACGTTGGGCATCTGGAAACGACCCACGTGGGGCAGATGCCCCGAGTGGGGCATTTCCAAATGCCCCACGTGGGTCATTTTCAAATGCCCCACATGGGTCATTTTCAAATGCCCCACATGGGTCATTTTCAAATGCCCCACATGGGTCATTTTCAAAAGCCCCACATGGGTCATTTCCAAATGCCCCACATGGGTCATTTCCAAATGCCCCACGTGGGTCATTTCCAAATGCCCCACGTGGGTCAATTCCAAATGCCCCACGTGGGTCATTTCCAAATGCCCCACGTGGGTCATTTCCAAATGCCCCACGTGGGTCATTTCCAAATGCCCCACGTGGGTCGTTTCCAGATGCCCAACGTGGGTGATTTCCAAATGCCCCACGTGGGTCATTTCCAAATGCATCACGTGGGTCATTTCCAAATGCCCCACGTGGGTCATTTCCAAATTCCCCACATGGGTCATTTCCAAATGCCCCACGTGGGTCATTTCCAAGTGCCCCACGTGTGTCATTTCCAAATGCCCCAAGTGGGTCATTTTCAAATGCCCCAAATGGGTCATTTCCAAATGCCCCACGTGTGTCATTTCCAAATGCCCCAAGTGGGTCATTTTCAAATGCCCCAAATGGGTCATTTCCAAATGCCCCACGTGGGTCATTTCCAAATGCCCCACGTGGGTCATTTCCAAATACCCCACATGGGTCATTTCCAAATGCCCCACATGGGTCATTTTCAAATGCCCCACATGGGTCATTTCCAAATGCCCCAAGTGGGTCATTTCCAAATGCCCCACATGGGTCATTTCCAAATGTCCCACATGGGTCATTTCCAAATGCCCCACATGGGTCATTTTCAAATGCCCCACATGGGTCATTTCCAAATGCCCCACGTGGGTCATTTCCAAATGCCCCACGTGGGTCATTTCCAAATGCCAAACATGGGTCATTTCCAAATGCCCCACGTGGGTCATTTTCAAATGCCCCACATGGGTCATTTCCAAATGCCCCACGTGTGTCATTTCCAAATGCCCCAAGTGGGTCATTTTCAAATGCCCCAAATGGGTCATTTCCAAATGCCCCACGTGGGTCATTTCCAAATGCCCCACGTGGGTCATTTCCAAATACCCCACATGGGTCATTTCCAAATGCCCCACATGGGTCATTTTCAAATGCCCCACATGGGTCATTTCCAAATGCCCCAAGTGGGTCATTTCCAAATGCCCCACATGGGTCATTTCCAAATGTCCCACATGGGTCATTTCCAAATGCCCCACATGGGTCATTTTCAAATGCCCCACATGGGTCATTTCCAAATGCCCCACGTGGGTCATTTCCAAATGCCCCACATGGGTCATTTCCAAATGCCCCACATGGGTCATTTCCAAATGCCCCACGAGTTTCATTTCCAAATGCCCCACGTGTTTCATTTCCAAATGCCCAACGTGTGTCATTTCCAAATGCCCCACGTGGGTCATTTCCAAATGCCCCACATGGGTCATTTCCAAATGCCCCACGTGGGTCATTTTCAAATGCCCCACATGGGTCATTTCCAAATGCCCCACATGGGTCATTTTCAAATGCCCCACATGGGTCATTTTCAAAGCCCCACGTGGGTCATTTTCAAATGCCCCACATGGGTCATTTCCAAATGCCCCACGTGGGTCATTTCCAAATGCCCCACGTGGGTCATTTCCAAATGCCCTACGTGGGTCATTTTCAAATGCCCCACGTGGGTCATTTCCAAATGCCTCACGTGGGTCATTTTCAAATGCCCCACATGGGTGATTTCCAAATGCCCCACATGGGTCATTTCCAAATGCCCCACGTGGGTCATTTTCAAATGCCATACGTGGGTCATTTTCAAATGCCCCACATGGGTCATTTCCAAATGCCCCACGTGGGTCATTTCCAAATGCCCCACGTGGGTCATTTCCAAATGCCCCACGTGGGTCATTTCCAAATGCCTCACGTGGGTCATTTTCAAATGCCCCACATGGGTGATTTCCAAATGCCCCACATGGGTGATTTCCAAATGCCCCACATGGGTCATTTCCAAATGCCCCACGTGGGTCATTTCCAGATGCCCCACGTGGGTCATTTCCAAATGCCCCACATGGGTCATTTTCAAATTCCCCACGTGGGTCATTTCCAAATGCCCCACATGGGTCATTTCCAAATGCCCCACGTGGGTCATTTCCAAATGCCACACGTGGGTCGTTTCCAGATGCCCAACGTGGGTCATTTCCAAATGCCCCACGTGGGTCATTTCCAAATGCCCCACGTGGGTCATTTCCAAATGCCCCACGTGGGTCATTTCCAAATGCCCCACGTGGGTCATTTCCAAATGCCTCACGTGGGTCATTTTCAAATGCCCCACATGGGTGATTTCCAAATGCCCCACATGGGTCATTTCCAAATGCCCCACGTGGGTCATTTCCAGATGCCCCACGTGGGTCATTTCCAAATGCCCCACATGGGTCATTTTCAAATTCCCCACGTGGGTCATTTCCAAATGCCCCACATGGGTCATTTCCAAATGCCCCACGTGGGTCATTTCCAAATGCCACACGTGGGTCGTTTCCAGATGCCCAACGTGGGTCATTTCCAAATGCCCCACGTGGGTCATTTCCAAATGCCCCACGTGGGTCATTTCCAAATGCCCCACGTGGGTCATTTACAAATGCCCCACATGGGTCATTTTCAAATGCCCCACATGGGTCATTTCCAAATGCCCCACGTGAGTCATTTCCAAATGCCCCACGTGGGTCATTTCCAAATGCCCCACGTGGGTCATTTCCAAATGTCCCTCGTTAGTCATTTCCAAATGCCCCACGTGGGTCGTTTCCAGATGCCCCACGTGGGTCATTTCCAAATATCCCTCGTGGGTCATTTCCAAATGCCCCACGTGGGTCGTTTCCAGATGCCCAACGTGGGTCATTTCCAAATGCCCCAAGTGGGTCATTTCCAAATGCCCCACATGGGTCATTTTCAAATGCCCCACATGGGTCATTTCCAAATGCCCCACGTGGGTCATTTCCAAATGCCCCACGTGGGTCATTTCCAAATGCCCCACGTGGGTCATTTCCAAATGCCCCACATGGGTCATTTCCAAATGCCCCACATGGGTCATTTCCAAATGCCCCACGTGGGTCATTTCCAAATGCCCCACATGGGTCATTTCCAAATGCCACACGTGGGTCGTTTCCAGATGCCCAACGTTTGTCATTTCCAAATGCCCCACGTGGGTCGTTTCCAGATGCCCCACGTGGGTCATTTCCAAATATCCCTCGTGGGTCATTTCCAAATGCCCCACGTGGGTCGTTTCCAGATGCCCAACGTGGGTCATTTCCAAATGCCCCAAGTGGGTCATTTCCAAATGCCCCACGTGGGTCATTTCCAAATGCCCCACATGGGTCATTTTCAAATGCCCCACGTGGGTCATTTCCAAATGCCCCACATTTCCAAATGCCCCACGTGGGTCATTTCCAAATGCCCCACGTGGGTCATTTCCAAATGCCCCACATGGGTCATTTCCAAATGCCCCACGTGGGTCATTTCCAAATGCCCCAAGTGGGTCATTTCCAAATGCCCCACGTGGGTCATTTCCAAATGCCCCAAATGGGTCATTTTCAAATGCCACACATGGGTCATTTCCAAATGCCCCACGTGGGTCATTTCCAAATGCCCCACATGGGTCATTTCCAAATGCCCCACATGGGTCATTTCCAAATGCCCCACGTGGGTCATTTCCAAATGCCCCACGTGGGTCATTTCCAAATGCCCCACATGGGTCATTTTCAAATGCCCCACATGGGTCATTTCCAAATGCCCCACGTGGGGCATTTGAAAATGACCCACGTGGGGCATTTGGAAATGACCCACGTTGGGCATTTGGAAACGACCCACGTGGGGCATTTGGAAATGACCCACGTGGGGCATTTGGAAATGACCCACGTGGGGCATTTGGAAATGACCCACGTGGGGCATTTGGTAATGACCCACGTGGGGCATTTGGAAATGACCCATATGGGGCATTTGAAAATGACCCACGTGGGGCATTTGGAAATGACCCATGTATGGCATTTGGTAATGACCCACGTGGGGCATTTGGAAATGACCCACGTGGGGCATTTGGAAATGACCCACGTGGGGCATTTGGAAATGACCCACGTGGGTAATTTGGAAATGACCCACGTGGGGCATTTGGAAATGACCTACGTGGGGCATTTGGAAATGACCCACGAGGGACATTTGGAAATGACCCACGTATGGCATTTTTAAATGACCCATGTGGGGCATTTGGAAATGACCCACGTGGGGCATTTGGAAATGACCCATGTGGGGCATTTGAAAATGACCCATGTGGGGCATTTGGAAATGACCCACGTGGGGCATTTGGAAATGACCCATGTGGGGCATTTGGAAATGACCCATGTGGGGCATTTGGAAATGACCCACGTGGGGCATTTGGAAATGACCCACGTGGGGCATTTGGAAATGACCCACGTGGGGCATTTGGAAATGACCCACGTGGGGCATTTGGAAATGACCCACGTGGGGCATTTGGAAATGACCCACGTGGGGAATTTGAAAATGACCCACGTGGGGCATTTGAAAATGACCCACGTGGGGCATTTGAAAATGACCCACGTGGGGCATTTGGAAATGACCCACGTGGGGCATTTGGAAATGACCCATGTGCGGCATTTGGAAATGACCCACGTGGGGCATTTGGAAATGACCCATGTGGGGCATTTGGAAATGACCCATGTGGGGCATTTGAAAATGACCCATGTGGGGCATTTGGAAATGACCCATGTGGGGCATTTGGAAATGACCCACGTGGGGCATTTGGAAATGACCCACGTGGGGCATTTGGAAATGACCCACGTGGGGCATTTGGAAATGACCCACGTGGGGCATTTGGAAATGACCCATGTGGGGCATTTGGAAATGACCCATGTGGGGCATTTGAAAATGACCCATATGGGGCATTTGGAAATGACCCATGTGGGCATTTGGAAATGACCCACGTGGGGCATTTGGAAATGACCCATGTGGGGCATTTGGAAATGACCCACGTGGGGCATTTGGAAATGACCCATGTGGGGCATTTGGAAATGACCCATGTGGGGCATTTGGAAATGACCCACGTGGGGCATTTGGAAATGACATACGTGGGGCATTTGGAAATGACCCACGTGGGGCATTTGGAAATGACCCACGTGGGGCATTTGGAAATGACCCACGTGGGGCATTTGGAAATGACATATGTGGGGCATTTGAAAATGACCCATGTGGGGCATTTGGAAATGACCCACGTTGGGCATCTGGAAACGACCCACGTGGGGCATTTGGAAATGACCCACGAGGGACATTTGGAAATGACCCACGTGGGGCATCTGGAAACGACCCACGTGGGGCATTTGGAAATGACCCACGTGGGGCATTTGGAAATGACCCACGTGGGGCATTTGGAAATGACCCACGTGGGGCATTTGGAAATGACCCATGTGGGGCATTTGGAAATGACCCATGTGGGGCATTTCGAAATGACCCACGTGGGGCATTTGGAAATGACCCATGTGGGGCATTTGGAAATGACCCACGAGGGGCATTTGGAAATGACCCCCGTGGGGCATTTGGAAATGACCCATGTGGGGCATTTGGAAATGACCCATGTGGGGCATTTGGAAATGACCCATGTGGGGCATTTGGAAATGACCCATGTGGGGCATTTGGAAATGACCCACGTGGGGCATTTGGAAATGACCCACGTGGGGCATTTGAAAATGACCCATGTGGGGCATTTGGAAATGACCCACGTGGGGCATTTGGAAATGACCCATGTGGGGCATTTGGAAATGACCCACGAGGGGCATTTGGAAATGACCCACGTGGGGCATTTGGAAATGACCCATGTGGGGCATTTGGAAATGACCCACGTGGGGCATTTGGAAATGACCCACGTGGGGCATTTGGAAATGACCCATGTGGGGCATTTGGAAATGACCCATGTGGGGCATTTGGAAATGACCCACGTGGGGCATTTGGAAATGACCCATGTGGGGCATTTGGAAATGACCCACGAGGGGCATTTGGAAATGACCCACGTGGGGCATTTGAAAATGACCCACGTGGGGCATTTGGAAATGACCCACGTGGGGCATTTGGAAATGACCCATGTGGGGCATTTGAAAATGACCCATGTGGGGCATTTGGAAATGACCCACGTGGGGCATTTGGAAATGACCCACGTTGGGCATCTGGAAACGACCCACGTGGGGCATTTGGAAATGACCCACGTGGGGCATTTGGAAATGACCCATGTGGGGCATTTGGAAATGACCCATGTGGGGCATTTGAAAATGACCCACGTGGGGCATTTGGAAATGACATATGTTTGGCATTTGGAAATGACCCATGTGGGGCATTTGGAAATGACCCATGTGGGGCATTTGGAAATGACCCACGTGGGGCATTTGGAAATGACCCACGTGGGGCATTTGAAAATGACCCATGTGGGGCATTTGGAAATGACCCATGTGGGACATTTGGAAATGACCCACGTGGGGCATTTGAAAATGACCCATGTGGGGCATTTGGAAATGACCCACGTGGGGCATTTGGAAATGACCCATGTGGGGCATTTGGAAATGACCCACGTGGGGCATTTGGAAATGACCCACGTGGGGCATTTGGAAATGACCCATATGGGGCATTTGGAAATGACCCATGTGGGGCATTTGGAAATGACCCACGTGGGGCATTTGGAAATGACCCATGTGGGGCATTTGGAAATGACCCACGAGGGGCATTTGGAAATGACCCACGTGGGGCATTTGAAAATGACCCACGTGGGGCATTTGGAAATGACCCACGTGGGGCATTTGGAAATGACCCATGTGGGGCATTTGAAAATGACCCATGTGGGGCATTTGGAAATGACCCACGTGGGGCATTTGGAAATGACCCACGTTGGGCATCTGGAAACGACCCACGTGGGGCATTTGGAAATGACCCACGAGGGACATTTGGAAATGACCCATGTGGGGCATCTGGAAACGACCCACGTGGGGCATTTGGAAATGACCCATGTGGGGCATTTGGAAATGACCCACGTGGGGCATTTGGAAATGACCCACGTTGGGCATCTGGAAACGACCCACGTGGGGCATTTGGAAATGACCCATGTGGGGCATTTGAAAATGACCCATGTGGGGCATTTGGAAATGACCCACGTGGGGCATTTGGAAATGACCCACGTTGGGCATCTGGAAACGACCCACGTGGGGCATTTGGAAATGACCCACGAGGGACATTTGGAAATGACCCATGTGGGGCATCTGGAAACGACCCACGTGGGGCATTTGGAAATGACCCACGTGGGGCATTTGAAAATGACCCACGTGGGGCATTTGAAAATGACCCACGTGGGGCATTTGGAAATGACCCACGTGGGGCATTTGGAAATGACCCATGTGGGGCATTTGAAAATGACCCATGTGGGGCATTTGGAAATGACCCATGTGGGGCATTTGGAAATGACCCACGTGGGGCATTTGGAAATGACCCATGTGGGGCATTTGGAAATGACCCATGTGGGGCATTTGGAAATGACCCACGTGGGGCATTTGGAAATGACCCATGTGGGGCATTTGGAAATGACCCACGAGGGGCATTTGGAAATGACCCACGTGGGGCATTTGAAAATGACCCACGTGGGGCATTTGGAAATGACCCACGTGGGGCATTTGGAAATGACCCACGTGGGGCATTTGGAAATGACCCATGTGGGGCATTTGGAAATGACCCACGTGGGGCATTTGGAAATGACCCACGTTGGGCATCTGGAAACGACCCACGTGGGGCATTTGGAAATGACCCACGTGGGGCATTTGGAAATGACCCACGAGGGACATTTGGAAATGACCCACGTGGGGCATTTGGAAATGACCCACGTGGGGCATTTGGAAATGACCCACGTGGGGCATTTGGAAATGACCCACGTGGGGCATTTGGAAATGACCCACGTGGGGCATTTGGAAATGACCCACGAGGGACATTTGGAAATGACCCATGTGGGGCATCTGGAAACGACCCACGTGGGGCATTTGGAAATGACCCACGTGGGGCATTTGGAAATGACCCACGTGGGGCATTTGGAAAAGACCCATGTGGGGCATTTGAAAATGACCCACGTGGGGCATTTGGAAATGACATATGTTTGGCATTTGGAAATGACCCACGTGGGGCATCTGGAAACGACCCACGTGGGGCATTTGGAAATGACCCACGTGGGGCATTTGGAAATGACCCACGTGGGGCATTTGGAAATGACCCACGTGGGGCATTTGGAAATGACCCATGTGGGGCATTTGGAAATGACCCATGTGGGGCATTTGGAAATGACCCACGTGGGGCATTTGGAAATGACCCATGTGGGGCATTTGGAAATGACCCACGAGGGGCATTTGGAAATGACCCACGTGGGGCATTTGGAAATGACCCATGTGGGGCATTTGGAAATGTACCATGTGGGGCATTTGGAAATGACCCACATGGGGCATTTGGAAATGACCCACGTGGGGCATTTGAAAATGTGGGGCATTTGGAAATGACCCATGTGGGGCATTTGAAAATGACCCATGTGGGGCATTTGGAAATGACCCACGTGGGGCATTTGAAAATGACCCACGTGGGGCATTTGGAAATGACCCATGTGGGGCATTTGGAAATGACCCATGTGGGGCATTTGGAAATGACCCACGTGGGGCATTTGGAAATGACCCATGTGGGGCATTTGGAAATGACCCACGAGGGGCATTTGGAAATGACCCACGTGGGGCATTTGAAAATGACCCACGTGGGGCATTTGGAAATGACCCACGTGGGGCATTTGGAAATGACCAACGTGGGGCATTTGGAAATGACCCATGTGGGGCATTTGAAAATGACCCATGTGGGGCATTTGGAAATGACCCACGTGGGGCATTTGGAAATGACCCACGTTGGGCATCTGGAAACGACCCACGTGGGGCATTTGGAAATGACCCACGAGGGACATTTGGAAATGACCCACGTGGGGCATTTGGAAATGACCCACGTGGGGCATTTGGAAATGACCCACGTGGGGCATTTGGAAATGACCCACGTGGGGCATTTGGAAATGACCCACGTGGGGCATTTGGAAATGACCCACGTGGGGCATTTGGAAAAGACCCATGTGGGGCATTTGAAAATGACCCACGTGGGGCATTTGGAAATGACATATGTTTGGCATTTGGAAATGACCCACGTGGGGCATTTGGAAATGACCCATGTGGGGCATTTGGAAATGACCCATGTGGGGTATTTGAAAATGACCCATGTTTGGCATTTGGAAATGACTATAATGACTAAAAAAAATTAAATTTGAATAAAGATGGAGTGTTTCAAAACCTTCCTTAAAGCTCTATGTTATGAACTATGTGTGGATTAAAGAAAAAAGGACTATTTCTTGACCTTTTATTCTTAACGAAAAAATCATAAGACTGGCATTAAAATCTTTAGGCATGATTCAGAAGCCATTGTTCCATATACTTTGAATTTATATTTAAAAAAAAAAAATCAAAAACAGCCACTTAAATTAATATTATTTGCTGAATCTGGTCACAACATAAAGCCCTTAAGATATTTTGTATTAAATTAAAAGTTGGTCGAAATTAAAATTAATGTTATTGTTCCAACAATAATAAAAAATCAATACAAAATTAAAGAAAAATGTATCAAAATAATGAAAAAGTATTGTATTGTTATTTGTAAGTACCTATACTAATTGTAAGAAGTTCATTTCAATATATAAACAGTTGCATCATCAACAATTCAACACAAATTCTTTATATTTTGTAAAAATTTTGATATAAAAGCAAGTTTTCGATTCTCTATGAAGCAGAGTTATTTTTGATTTAAATTTAGAATCACTTAATCTTGTACAAAATGCTGCAGTTTATCTTAAATTTCTTGTTTTTAGTTGTTTTTGTGTCACTTCCAGGACCGGTACCTACCTTTCCATCAGAATAATTGTACTATTGTGAAAAATAAAATAATAATAACAAATTTTTAAGATATTGCAAATATAATAAATAAGGCGAATTTTCTTATAAATTTATTTAGTTTTCAACCAACTACGGAAAAGTGAAAAGGAGCGCTATGTGCCTGTATGTTCATTAGTTCCATTATAACTTTTAAACTACTAATCGTTTTTTTACAATTGAGGATTTGTTGAAAAAATCCTGATTTTCCAATAGTTAAAGACTTGATATTTAATTTAATATTAAACCTTGTTATAGTTAAACTTTTTGATATTTTCTTACTCAATAACTGTCCACAATTAACACAAAAACAAAACTTCGTTTTTATTTTTACATTTTTTTTTTTTTTTTTGGTTCATTATTTGTATTCAATTTAAGCAATTTTTTGACAGTATATCATCGATAAAATCAACCAATTCTGATCCTGGTGATCCTGGCATATCGATTTCTATTTGTCCAACAGATAGTCCAATTATGGCTAATACGACTGCTAACAAGAAAGTAAAGTTGAATTGCAACATTTTGATATTTTTTTGAAACTTATAAAAAGATAACTGATTGCTTTTATATCAAAATTTTGATACTCAATGAATAATTTACCTAAATAAACCTAAAATAACTTCTTAGTTTTTTAATTTGCTTCGTTTTTTAAAAGTTTTTAGTACCTATGTAAAAAACTTGGTAAATGTTAATTTAATAATATACACGACAACGAAAGCTTTCTATGAAAAACAATTAAGGAAAATTATAATTTGATTTATTAAAGGAATTTCACCAGTAATTTGAAAAAATTTATAAAATCTGTTTTTTTTTTGTTTTAATTAATGAAATCATCACAAAAAAACAAAGTAAATGCCATCTGATTTCTTGTATGGAAAGATATTTTTAGAAAAAAATATTTGAAAATCGTTAGAGCCGTTTTTGAAAAAAAAAAAAAAAATTATTTTTTTAGATATAAAAATTTTCAAACAAAAATTTCGTCTGTCATTTTGAAGAAATAAATTAAAACTTTAAAACGAAATTTAACAGACTCGTTTTCAAAAACTTGATTTTTACAACAAAAAAAAACGTTTAAAATCCAAAAATGGCACAACTGTAATAATGGACCGATTTTCAAAAAAAAAAAAAAAATGGCAATCATTTAGTAAAATAAACTAATTTTTTGCGCTTATTATTAAAATAAGTTTTTTTTTCATAAAAAAGACTACTGAAAGTAATTAAAAAAAAAAAAAAACAATTTTTTAATTACAAAATTAATATTAATGAATTAAAACATTTTCTGAGCTTTAGCTATTCATTCTTTTCTTAACCACGATAGCTCAGAAAAAGTTTTTAAATCATTTAAATTATTTTTTTGTTTTAAAATTATTAAATTGGCCATAATTTTTTACTTGCTCTATAGGGCAAGTATTGGTTTCATGTAGAAAAAAAAAATTGAGGTTTTAATCAAAACCAACATTACTATGATGGAGAATATCAAAAAAGTGGTTTTCGTCATGTCGTCCGTCGGTCTGTGCGTGTGTGCGTCTGTTCGTGTGTGCGTCTGTTCGGGTGTGCGTGTGTGCGTCTGTGCGTCCATCTGTACATCGAGCTAGGGCCTAAACGGATGGATGGATTTGCTTGAAACTTGGTACAGATGCTTTTTACGCTATTCCCTAGACCCGTTTTTTTAATTTTTTTAATATCGCCTTTTTAACGCATATCTCCCATATAACGTTTTCGAGGTATTGCAACATTCTCCAAAACGGCTCTAACGATTTTGATCAAATTTGGTATACGTAATATACTTATTGATTCTAACAAAACTGCGTTTTTAGTTTTTCTCAAAAAATGCGGAGAACGGAAATATGGCGTTGCTGTTTTTCAAAAATTGACATTTTTTAAGTTCATAAATTTCATCACAGCATAAGTCAATTTTATTAAAAATTTACAGACATCATTTTGAAGTATAAAATATAAAAAAAAAAAAAATATTTTTAAAAACATTTTTGAAAAAAAAAAAATTTGAATTTAATTTTTAAACTTTCGATTTTTTTTTTTTTTTTTTGATTTTTTTTTCTCGACACTAAACAAAATCTTAAATTTCCAATAGATATTTAAGATAAAGATACTGTGAACTACAAGAGCAAGTACGTGCGACCCAGTCGTGCATTATATTTTAAAGACAAATAAAAAAAACTCAACAATATCGCCCCCAGATTTTGATAAAACAAAGCGATTATCATTTTTTTTATGAAAATCAGTTTATTATTACAGTGGTTACAAAAGTCCAAAATTTTTTAAAATAATTTTTTTTTACCTATGTGTTTTTGCGTTTTTTTGTCATAACTTTTTTGCTAAGACAAATAAAAAAAAAAAACTAAAATATATCGCCCCTAGATTTTGATTAATCGAAGCGATTGACATTTATTTTTTGAAAATCGGTCCATTATTACAGTTGTGACGAAAGTCCAAAATTTTTTTAATACATTTTTGGTTTTATTTTGCGGTTTTTGGCTATAACTTTTTTGTTAAAACAAATAAAAAAAAAATATCACCACTAGATTTTGATTTAACGAAGCGATTGCCATTTATTTTTTTGTTTTTAATCTATCCATATCCAATAGAGTGGTCACGAAAGTCCAAAAATTTTTAAATTAATTTTTTGGTGTTTTTTGCGTTTTTTTTTTTTTTGCCATAACTTTTTTGGTAGTATTAATTATTGCAATGAAACAATAAAGTTACATTTACTTTCCCGACGTTTATTTTAACAAAAATTACATTATTAGCTAGTTAGCTAATTTGTATAATGACAATAATTTTAAAACAATAAATTAACTCACCTTTTTTGAATTAAATTACAATTATTTTAACATTTAAAAAATAAATAAACAAATTGTTAAAAAAAAAAAAAATTTAAATAAAATAAAAAACATTTTCTCTTTTTTTTGTCTTTTTTTTATTTTTATTGAAGGTTTTGAATGAACAACAACTTGTTTTCCTTTATAAAAAAAATAAAAAACAGACTCAACTTCATCAGAATGCAATTTTTTTTTATTTTATTTAAAATGTTGTTTTTTTTTAACAATTTGTTTATTTATTTTTATTTTGTAATTTTATTCAATTAGTCCAGTGACTTTAGAAATTGTCAATATCACGAAATGTTAAATGTTGTAGTTAAACTTTTTGATATTTTCAAGTTTTCCAACTCCAACAATTGTTCACAATTAACACAAAAACAAAACTTCGTTGATTTATAAAAATAACAAATAAATTTTTATTTTTACATAATTTTTGATGGTTTATTATTTGAATCCAATTTAAGTAATTTTCTTAAAATATATTCAATTTATTCATCGATTATTCGCCAGATTCTGATCCTGGTGATCCTGGCATATCGATTTCTGTTTGTCCAACAGATAGTCCAATTATGGCTAATACGATAGCTAACAAGAAAGTAAAGTTGAATTGCAACATTTTGATTTGAAATTAATAAAAAAAAATTAACTGATTGACAGAGAGTTAAAAACTTTGCTTTTATACCAAAATTTTGACATAACTAAACAAGTGCTTTATATTGATTTATCAATTATTATTATTTTTTGATGAATATTAGCAATTGTATAAATATTTAAATAAACTTAGATACACAGTAACAACGCTAATGTCGAAAAGTGATTTTCGATATATAGGTAAATAGTGGAAAATTATAAACCTTGAGTTATGTTATGTGACATTTATGAAATTATAAAAAATATTTATTCAAGTTTAAACAAAAATGTACGCAGTAAAAATTTAAACAGTCCATAAATGGTGTACATATACGATGATTTATTATTTACAGTTATTAAGTTGCCAACACCATTTTGTTTATATCGTTGTAGTATTTTTTTTATAATGTTTGCACGAACTTCTTAGGGTTAAATTTGCTATGTTTTTTGACATGATAACGTCTTATAAATCGATGAAATAGGGTAGCATCCACGAAAAAGTGACGCCATTATCTCCCGTTCCACTTGAAATTTTTTTGGAGTGCGGCAAAAATTTTAGTTCAAAATTAAAAAATAACTATTAAAGATACAAAAATCTTCTATAACTTATTTGAAAGATATTAACCTTTAAATTTCAAAAATTCCGTCATTTAATAGGGTAAATAGGGGTAAACAAAATTGAAAAAAGTGGTTATTTTCTAAACGTGTTGTTGTAGAAAGTTGAATTTTTTTTTTTTATCGATAGAATAATTTATTGTTAGGCTGACAAAAGTGTTGAAAAAATTCTAAAAAATTTCAAAACCAAGTTATAAATGGTTTCTTTTAAACTAAAACATGAAGTAGCACTTTGACAAAGTAGTGATTATAGGTAGGGGAAATTTTGACAATTTGAAAAACGTCATAGGAAAGATAATAAAAAAAAAGTTAGGGGTCTCATACGGATTTTTTTAAAGTCTCTGCGTTACGAAATATGAATTTTTGAAGAACTCCTACTTTTTTTTTGGGGGCATTTTTGGGTGAGTTTTTATTTTTAAAATTTTTCGTAGAGTTTAAAAAATCTCAAACTTATAGAACATGTAGTCTATAACCGAAAGAAATTGGTATTTTAAAATGATTTTTGATCGAATTACGGGGAAAACAAGTTTTTTTGTCCCAAGTTTTTTGACCACTTTTAACCGTTTTTTTGTTATTGTCTTTTTTGGTCAACACGTAAATAAATGAAATTTATACTGTAAATAGATAATATAGATAGGACTATATCTGTGCCAAATTTCAGTCAATTCTATAGTCACGATTTTGAGATAACGGTAAAATAATGTTCTTTTTTTCAACACGTTCTTACTTTTGATCTAGAGCAGATCATACGTTAACTTTATTGAGCATGCTGATAATATTACCTTGCACACATAACGGTACATTTGCTACAAGCTACACAATGTTAAATTGAAAAACTTCAGAAATAAGTCAAAACACCTGTGGAGATCTGTTGCCCATGACCAGACCAGTGTAGGAAGTATTTTCAGTTTAAAATTTCGACATGGTTGGCTTTAAAAAATTCTAACTTTTTTTGTAGGAATCATAAAAATATGATTGAAAAGTCATGTGAAAGGTTAAATAATAACCTTTCTTTTGATATACATTTTAATATAGGTTGTTAAAGAAAAACATTAATTTAATGGTGTGAAAAGATAAAAAAGATTGATATATTTCTTTTTTTTATGAAAACTGATTGGGTTCAAAAAATTCTAGCTCTTTTTGTAGACATCGCACAGACATGGGCGAAATAGATATTTTGAGCTAAAATAATAGGCTTTCAGATGGTACAAAATATTATTATAGGTTTTCATATAAAAAAATGGATTTTTTGGTGATGGAAGTGATTTTTTCACTTATTTCATAAGAAATGATATTTATAATGATGACTAATAAATTATTTTAATACTGTTTGCGCATTATAAAAATTTAAGAATAGTTTTATTCTTTAGAATAAATAAATGGCATAATTATTTTTTGTACGCTTTTTAAATAAAAATAAAATGCAAGACTAGGTCGCACGAACTTGCTCTTATAGTTCAAGTGTTTAAATTTTTAAGACTTTTTATATAGAAATTTGGGAAATGTAGGTACCTATATAAAAAAAAAAGTTAAAAAAAAAACATAAAATTGGTTTTTTTTTTAAATTAAAACAAAAGCTGAAATCAAATTGCCCTCCAAAACAAGTATGCAGTCTTATTTGATTTGTTAAGGTGCATTTGTGTATCGTTATTAACGGTACACCCCATAGAACCGTTTTTTTTTTTATAATATTATTTTCTCTGAAAGCACTTTTGTAATTTTTATATAAATCGAAAATTAAATTTTGAAAAAAATAATTTTTGGATTTTTAAGAAACATTTTATTTGAAAAACCGAAATTTCGAAAACGAGACATTAAATTTTTTTGAAATTTTGGTTTTAGGTGTTGATTAATAGTTTCTACCAATTGGCATACCTACCAACTTTATTTTTTCAAAAAATATTTAAATATTTATCAATTCAACAAAAGTTAGAATTATTTGTGTGTTCAGTTTGGTAAACTTGAATATATTTTTCAAGCTGTCATCATTGTTTACGCATGTGGCTTTAAAAAAATATTAGTTCGTACCAACATATTTTCCATTTTTTTTTTTTTTTTATATTTTTGTTAAACTAAAAGTGATCATTCAACTTGAAAGTCCAGTTAGTTTATTTTTTCAAAAAATTATACAAAATGCTGGGATATATTTTGTTATTCTTTTTTATTTGTTTTCTAACAATCATTTTTGTATCGGGAGTTATTTTGTCACCAATTATCGAAAAACTAAATATGAATGGAAGTTCTCCATTGCCAACAGCAGAATCAATAAAAAATGATTATGAATTAAAAATGCACTAAAACAAAAAAAAAAACAATAAATAATAATAAAAAAACTGAAAAAATCTATAAAAAATTGAATTTCATTTTTAACCGACTCCTATCAAAAGGGTTTTTGAAATGCTAAGCTGGAACTTTGATTCTATTACTTTTTTCATTAATTTTTTATAATTTTTGAAAATTATAATTAAAATGATGATATTTCGTCATGATTTCTTCTTAGCCGTGAAAATGAGAAAAAATAAATGCAACCAAAAAGATAATAATTTTTGAAAACAAAAACCGTATCACAAAATTTCTAATCATGGAAGGGAATAATGTCAATATTGAATTCTGCGGTGAATTCTCAATTAAAAGTATCTAATGTTTGCACTTATTGGTTCTCATTCCAATGATAATTTCTTTTAATTACAACTGAAATAATTCCAAATGGTTTTTATCAGTAAAATAGGGAGATCATATTTGCTTATTGCAACAGGCAATCGCAGATTATGCTAAGTAACGACTTTCTTGAAGTTGATTAATATAGCTAACATTGGACAAGTTCAGTAGCTTCAAGTTCACCAGAAATTAATAATAATTAATATTTTTGTTAACGATTTATTTATAAACAAATTAACCAAAAAGTAATGTACTACGATGACATCATAATGTTGTTACTCGATTTTTTATATTGATTTTATGGTGAATCATCGATTTTTTTATAAGTTTGTTTATTTTGATTTATTTAATTTTTGCTTTAAAACAAGTTAGTTAGTGGAAACAGTTGGTGGAAATTTTATTGATTCTCTCTATTTTATTTGTACAATTTGCTTCTGCTTTGACATAATTAAAAATTATCCAATAAAAATTATTAATTTCTGATATAAAAGCTAAATATCTTTCACTTATTAAACAAGTCTTATTGCAGTTTGTTCTTTTTTTTTTGTGTGTTGATCTTAAAAATGTTGAAATTAAATTTGGTAATTGTCATTTTAGTACTATTAGCTTTAAGTGTAATAAGTCAAAGTGCAACAATTCCATTGGAAGTGGAAGATAATTCAGTGATATCAACTTCATCTGGGGAAAAATTAAAATTAAGAAGATTGAAAACTAGAGCACTTAAAATTGATGTTATCGTTGTGGATGAACCAGAGCCAGTAGATAAACCATTAAAAAAACGTGGCAATCGGATATTGTATAATATTTAAACCAAAATCACAAAAATATAATATTTGAAATAGAAAATAAGAGTAAATGTTAAGTTGATAAATAAAGTTTTTTTGTCGATAAATTTGTCAGCCGCGTTGTGTCTATTTTATTTTTGTTCTTGAAGGTTGTTTCTACTGATTGTGTGACACAGCAAAGATGACATTGTTATTGGGTAGATATTATACGTAAACAATATAAAAATTTAGTGGCATTTAACTTAACTGTACACTTTTCGAAAAAATTAAAGAACTTAAAAAAAAGAGTCAATTAAACACCTTAAAATGTGCACAACTATTTTCATTCAAAAATTGATCTTTTTTTAAAGATTTAAAAATTTCCCTATCAATCTTTATTCTCTTTACACTTCACTCTAACAGTACTTTCGCTTAGTTTCATTTTGATTTTATTTCACTTTTAATTCGCTTTCACTGTAACTAGCACTATCACTTTCACTTAACTTTCAATCTTACTTTCACTTTTAATCTTACTTTCAATTTCACTTTCACTTTCAATTTCACTTTCACTTTCACTTTTTATTTCACTTTCACTTTCGCTTTCACTTGCACTTTCACTTTTATTTCTATATTCCTAAAACTTAAAGGACTTTTTCTTTATTCAATTTGAATGATTAGGTAATAGTACAGGTAAAATAGTACATAAAATCAAGAAATAAAAAAAAAAAATTGTTACACTCATGAAACTTGGCAAAAAGTTTGGTTTTGTGGGATAAGAACCAAGTACAAAAAAGTCTATAAAAAAAAGTTGGGTGGAAGGGTGTTTTTTCGCGGACAAGAGGGAGGGGGTGAAGGTCAAAAATATACTGAAAAAAATTGTTTGTCGAATATCATCATATGACACATGTTTTCAAGGTATTTTTTGATGCTGAATTTAATGACATTAAAATAAAGTCAATACGATTGCTCTAAGAAAAGTTATTGCCGATTAAAAACAAGGGTGCTTGTTTTTTGACTTCAACAGGTAAAATATAACCGAAACCCATGTGAAAAACATGCTACACTGATGAAATTCGGGATGAAGGTTTATGATAAAGCAGGGACAAAGGATTGATAAAGTTCTTGAACATATTTTTGGTGAAAGGGTGTTTTTTTGATGGATGAAGTTATGTGTGAGAAAGGTATCATAACAGCTGACTTATATTTTATTAATTTTTAAAACTTGGTGAAAAAGTTTTGGTTGGTAGGTATAAGAATTAAGAATCTATAAAGTGTACAAAATTATCTTGAGTGAAAGGGTGTTTTTTTTTTTTGAAATGATGAAATTCGGAATTAGTACCACAAAAACTAGGAAAAAATTGTTACATCAATGAAAATTGGTAAAAATGTTTCATTTATAACAGAAACCAAGAACCTAAAATGTCCATACAAATATTTTAGGTTAAAAGGGTGTTTTTTTTTTTTTTTAAATAGGGAAAAATCCGCGATAAGTCCGATAAAATCAATGGTATAAATGGTACCCTTACAAATGGAAGTCTATAAATTTTTTTTATGTGAAAGGGTGTTTTTTTTTTTAAGTAAAGAAAATATGGGTATATTTGAAAAAGTGTGTAATACTTGAGTAATATTAGTGGTACCCTATTGAAATTTAGTAATTATGTTACTTTTAAGATAGGAAACAAGAATCTTAAGTGTCTATAAAAATATCATGGTTAAAAGGGTGTTTTTTTGAGTGAAAACAAAAATGATGGGTCACCCTAATGAAATTTTGTACAAAACATTGATTTTGGGATAGAAAGCAAGAATAAAGAGTTTTCATAAAAAAAAATTTGGTGAAAGGGTGTTTTTTTCGAAGAGACAGTAAAATCTGCAACTGGTCCCAAAAAGCCAATGATTCATTTTATTTATGGTTTTGATGACAAATTCAACATTTATAGATAAGTTCTTACACGTTTTACGCGAATTATTGGCTTTTTGGGACCAATTTCAGATTTTACTGTCTCTTCGAAAAAAAAAAACACCCTTTCACCTAAATTTTTTTTATAGACTTTTTTTTGTATACTTGGTTCTTATTTCAAAACCAAACTTTTTGCCAATTTTCATGAGTGTAACAAATTTTCTTCTTTTAAATGCCTATTTTACCTGTACTATAAGTACAAAAAGGGTTCGAAAATCAAAAAAAAAAAAAAACAAAATCAATTCTCTTTTCTTAAATGTTTTGCAAATCTTTCCCAACAAAACATAATGCTGATGGCAAAATATTATCTTGGCAATTTACTCAACGTCCACTGATTTTGTCTAAATCCTGTCCAAAATGAAACATTTAAAGCCAAAAAAAATGAAAAAAAAAACATCAAAATATACCAAGAGAACAGCAATGACAAACTTTTAAATTAAAAACAATGCTTTATGATGCTTGAAATTTTATTTTCAATTGGCTTCTTGTGTGTGCTTTCGTCTTTAAGGGTGGTCTCCGGTTCGCTGTTCTTTACCAGTCATTGGCATTTGGTATTATTTGGCCTGGTTGTCTGAGAACGCCAAAGTTATTTTTGTTTTTATTGTCTTCTCGCAAAAAAAAATGGCTTCGAGAATTTGAATTCGGCGAAAAAAAAAAGAAACAGACGGATAAAGTCAAAAAGTTTTGCTTCCCAACATTGATGTCCCCCTTAAGGAATCTCTCTTTTCTATTTTTTTTTGACAGAAAAAAAATCCTTTTTTTGATGCCTCTCCTGCCTCCCCATCACCATCATCAGTCGATATTTCGTTACTGATACTAATTTGTTGACAATACACATGGTATCTAGGATTCAATTGTCAAATCATGCGTAGATTGTAATCATAAAATCCACTGACTTGGAACGATGGCTGCAAACAACCCTTCGATGGCATATCATATGGCAGTGCCAGTGATAGAAAATTTATGATCCCCCTCCCCAAGAAAAAAAGTTTATTTTGGGTTCGAAAAAAGACTCCCTCAATAGAAGTTTGTGTGTCGAAGCGAGTCGTGCTAGTGCCAGCAGCAGTATTTTGTCCGCCTTTCTGTGTCAGTTCATTGTGGCCGGAATGTTGTTGTTGTTTTTGGCTGTGTATGAGCTGGTGATGGCAGCAAAACAACGAAAAGATATAAAAATCATCGAAAATCGAGGTCCTTTGGAGGACTTCGATTTTGTGCTCTGTGCTGCTGGTGCAGTATTATAGTAGTTCGCACAAAAATACTTGAAGAATTCAACTCCGCCCAGTCACTCACTTTTGGGGGGGGAGGGAAAGAGGCTTTGATTTAGATGTTTTATACGTCTGCCAAAGGTTTATTGGCTTCGCATCAGATAAGACTTCGATTGGCACTCTATTTTCTTTATTTTCATTTTTTTTTTTTTTTGATTTCCTTCCTTTTATTTTATTTGATTGCATCCTTGTTCGTATAGTGTAAAAATTCTTTTGTCTTGCTTTTTTTGGTTTGTCTTAAAAGCTGGATGGCATTTGGAAAAGTTTTTTGGTTTGTTGACCTTTTAAGTGATGCGAGGAATCAAGCTTCGCATCAATCTTAAGGAGGATTTTCTTACTTTTTCTCAAAAAAATCAGAAGGATCATCATTGTTATAGGGATGCACACAAAAAAATTAAATAAAAAGTTTTATTATTTTACAGGATATTATTTGATGGTTATAATTTCGGAGAATGCATTCGAGTTTATTCGAATGATAAAGTATAATTTATTAACACTGTCACCGATGTATAATTTCTGGACTAGAACTAGTGCAAATTTAAGTTGTTAGTTCTTAAAACGTGCTTAACTTTCCATTTCAGATCATCAAACTTTTTTCTAAGGAGCGAAAAAAGTTTGGAGGCCGAATTCTCGTACGAATGGAAGGGATTTTTGATCTTTTTCTTGTTTTTTTAAGAACTATTCAATTTTAATTATTTTTTTTTTAATTTATTTTAATTCATTTAAAATTTAATAGTTTTTTATAAAGAGATTTAGCTTTAATTAATGTTTTTTGGTTTTTAAATGACAATAATTATTTAAGCTGGTAACAAAAAGCGTCCATATACCTACTTCACAGCTTTACGAAGTAAGTTACTTACTTCGAAAACTAAAAATATATATATTTTTTTTTTTGTTTTGTAGGTAAATGTTTTTTGAAGTCCTAAGCAACTTTATATACCATAAACCATTAGCAACCATAAACACTAACATTGGTTTCGTCGTTCTTAAGTTATAAAGATTTGAAAGCAAAAATATTGGATGCAGTTTTTTTGTATTTGTTTCTTTTTTCTATATTTATGAAAAATGGTAATTTTATAATTCAATTGTTTTATTAGAAATGTAAAAAAAAAAACAAAGTAGCAACAAATTCCTTCATACTCAGATTTCGGAAATTTCTTTGTGTGGCTGCTAACTTGACGGATTTCGATTACACTGGTCTACAAAATTTAATTTTTTTTTTTTGGTGCGGGCACTTAAATATACTTTTCTATAGGTTTTTGATGTGCTGAACTCGAATCTGAAGTCAGAAATATCCTATCAGCTTACCGTTTGAAAGTTAAAAAAAATCGTGTTCTGACTTATTTTGAAGTTAACAAGATTTTCCCCATATGAACCAAAATATACTTTTCTGAAGGTTTCCGGTGTGCTGAACTCGAATCCGAAGTCAAAAATATCCAAGCAGTTCACGTTTTTGAAATATTTTTGTTAGAAAATGCAAAAAAACGGGGTTTTACTACTTTTGGGGTTATGCCTTAATTTGAAGAAATTTTTTAAAAATATAAATCATAACGGTTCATAAAAAAACTATTTTCGTTCTTTCAAGACCCGTTTAAATCTTTGCAATATCTTTTTTATTGCGCGAGATATCTTAAAATGAAGTAAGTGTCTTTGGCTTAATTTATCAAAAAAGGAGATGAAAATGTGATACATTACAATAAGCCATAAAACTAACGATATCTCGAACAATAAAAAAGATATCGAAAAGATTTAAAAAATTCTTGAAAGAAGGAAAATAGTTCTTACAGAAACCGTAATAAATTGTATTTAAAAAAAATTTCTTCACATAAAAGCACAACCTCAAAAGTAGTTATGTTTGCATCTTCTAACGGTAATATTTCAAAAACGGGAGCTGATAGGATGTTTTTGACTTCAGATTCGAGTTTAGCACACCAAAAACCTTTAGAAAAGTATATCTTAGTCTCGGCACCAAAAATGTTGTTGGCTTGTGTTATCAGTCCAGTTCATTTATGATGTTTATAATGGGCGACCCAGCAGTTTGTACCACCCCCAAATTTTGTTTGCTCATTCGATAGAACATTGACTGAATATCATTACTGAAATTCACCTTTCGGCCGCCATCTTGGATTTTAGTTTTTGTTAAATATCTCCATTTCTATTTATCCTATATAAAAGTTTTATTCACAAAAAAGGTAGGCAATTAAATTTCGCGTCTTTTATGTTAAGAACACCTTTTCGATGTTTTGAAGATTAAAAAAGTTACAAGCCATAAAAGTAAAAAAAAAAAACGAAAAAAATGACAATTTTAATTTTTTTGTTAAAAAATACCCCTTTTTACGAAATGAAGAGACTTCAATACAAAAAAATTGCAGGTCCTGAATTTTTTCTTGCAGCATAAAGCAATAAAATACTCAATAATCATTTAAAATTCATGATTTGGTAAAAAAAAAACAAAATTTAAGAAAAAAGTAAAGATAACAAACACAAACAAAAAAGAGCATTTTTTAACAAAAACATTTTTTTACAAAAAAAAATTTGTATAGCAGAGATGTTGAGAATTTTAAGGTGAATAATCTTTTCTCGGAACGTTTTTTCATAATTTCGATAAAAAGTGCTCAAAACTCTAAAATTGACATTTTTTTCGTTTTTTTTTTTTACTTTTATGGCTTGTAACTTTTTTAATATTCAGAATATCGAAAAAGTGTTCTTAACATAAAAGACGCGAAATTTAATTGCCTACCTTTTTTGTGAATACAACTTTTATATAGGATAAATAAAAATGGATATATTTAACAAAAATCCAAGATGGCGGCCGAAAGGTGAATTTCGGAAGTGCGAAAAATCAGGGAAATGATATTCAGCCAATGCTCTATCGAATGAGCAAAAATAAAAATTGGGGGTGGTACAAACTGCTGGGGCAAATTATAAATGCACTGGACTATTATTTTTTACAAAAAATGGGGAAACCGACGAAGTTACGAATAACAGAGTTACGCGCGACAGAGTTGCGGCCGTCAAAGTTACGCGAAACCGAAGTTACGAAAGACTAGAGTTATGAATTCTAAAGTTATGTTATGTTAAGCTATGACATGTGATTTTTGGGTTGGCAACAATTGCGAGGAACGATATGGAATTATGGAAATACAAACAAGAGATTAACATTTTTCTCATTGGTCAGAACTAAATGAGTTAAGCGAAAATGGGTGTTATTTAATCTTGTCAAATTTTAATTGGATAGGTATAGATATACATATGTATATGGTTTTGTTTTTGTGAGAAGATAGCAAAAACGTTGAAATAGAAAAAAAAAAAACATAAGTATACTTACAGATGTACCTAAGTTTGGGGGACATAATTGAAATTAACTTCTTATTTATTTATCTAATATTGCACCTACGTATTTTTTTTCTATTAATTAATATAATTATTCATAGCGTATTTTGTAATACCCACTTTGTATATCTATACCTATCCAATCAAAATTTTACAAGATTAAATAACACCCATTTTCGCTTAACTCATTTAGTTCTGACCAATGAGAAAAATGTTAATCTCTTGTTTGTATTTCCATAATTCCATATCGTTCCTCGCAATTGTTGCCAACCCAAAAATCACATGTCATAGCTTAACATAACTTTAGAATTCGTAACTCTAGTTTTTCGTAACTTCGGTTTCGCGTAACTTTGAAGGTCGTAACTCTGTCGCGCGTAACTCTGTTATTCGTAACTTCGTCGGTTATTCGGTCGGTGATTCCGGTCATCTGCTCGATTTGTGTCCTAAAACCTTTTCATCACCGATTTTCTGCTAGGTAATAGCTTTTTTTATTCTTCATAAATTTTTTGCACTATAATCTCTGTCGTAGAGGTTAAGTCTTAATTCAATTTTTTTTGGTCAATTACCATTCATTTTATTTAAGTGTTACATGATTTCAGAGCTGGCTTACATCACTGAACTAAAAATTATAATCCTTTTAATGGTTTATAATCTTGAGTAAATTTAAAGTTAATCCATTCAAAAATTTAACTTGCTATACCTACACAGAGAAAAATATGACCCGCTAAAAACTAACAGATTGCCATATTGTTTTACCGTCCATACATTTCATAAGGAAATCTTATTAAAATCAACGATTAATAAGGTTTTTTTAAGGAGATTTCTTATTATTTTTATAGAGAAAATCTTATTAAAATTTGACTGAAAAGTTGATTTTTTTTGCAACTTAGCACTAGAACAAAAATCGCGATCAATATTTTCATGGCAGGTTGGTTCAGGTGGTAAGGTGGGCGACTAATGATTTGAAGTCTCCAGTTCAATTCCCAGCCTGGTCATCGTTTTTTTTATTTTTTTGCAGATTTTAAAACAATAAGGAAAACCCGATTGTTTTAATAAGGTTTCCTTCTTGGATGAAAACCATAGAGAAATCTTATTGTTTTTGTTTTATTTTATGTGGTCTATTTTTCTCTGTGTACTCAAAAAAAAATTGAATTTATAGAAAATAATTTACACAACAGAAAACAGAATCATAAGCCTTAAGACCTTAATGAAACAAATAATACTCTTCTTAAGCTTTTAAACCCACATTTTTTTTCTTTTTGAATTATTAAACAATTCAATATTTGAGTATTGCACTTTGCTTATTTTTGTAGACTTGATAATTCAAACCAAGCCCCGTTTGTGTTTCCACCTTTATTCTCGAGCGAATACCTATTGCCATTGGCTTGGGCACACAGGATCAAATATTTTTTTTTATAGGTAAAACGCAATCATTCAATTGAAATAAATTCATCGAGAGAGAGAGTGGATTTGAGTTCGTTTGCATGGAAATGTGGTCAGAAAGCATTTTACAAATTCCACTGGCATCGCTATCCACCAGACAGTTTTGGTTCCTTTTGCCCATAATATTTTTTTTTTTCAAATTCATTTTTTTAATGCCACTCACTGAACATCGAGTTGGGTTAGCTCTATTAAAAAAAAAACTAGATTATGTCTTTTGTGGACTACCTACAGATAACCGCATAGAAGAACCACCAACCTAAAAAAAAAGAAACAAAAAACCTTAAAAAATAAACTATTTTTTAACCAAAAAAACGCCACACGAAAAAATATACACACGACTATCAATGTTAACAAGATAGTAAACTAAATTTTGTATTTGCATTCCAATTTTTTTTTTTTTTATTTTTATTTTTTTATTTTTTATTTTGGTGTTGGTTTGGACATATTTGTTAGGGAAAAAAAAATTTTTTCAGGATATAAGTGGCTACCACAATGGACAAATGAAAAGGCCCAAGCTATATAGCTTTATAGAGAGATATTCAGAGAGAGCGAAAAAAATGAAAAATTCACAAACAAAGGTGAATTTGTGAATATACCGCATGTTGCGGAGAAAAATTATTCAACGAATTTCTATACAACACATAGAGAGTCCTTTCGTTGTTGTATAGGGAAAGGATATAGGGATATCCCTATATCGACGACCGTTATAGAGTTATATTCATGGAACTGGAAGGTAATTTAAATGAATATTCAAATGCAATTTTTGTATCCGGCTAAATGAGTAAATTTAGTTATTTTGAAATAAAGGCCTGCAGTTGATGTAGGTTTTTTTAGAAAATAATATATAAGCATGACTGTACAAAAATTCAATCAAATCAGGAATTGAGAGAAATTCGATATGGATAGGGATATGTGAATTTTAATTTTTTTTTTTTTTAATTTTTAATTCCATGCACTACATTGGTGTTCTAAAATATGCTTATAACGAGGTTTGAACTTTTTGAAAATCTAAAAAAAAAATCTTTTACTTTTAAGGCAAGTCCCTTGGTGGTTAAAATTAGTTGAAAGGACATTTTTTTTTTTAGTTTGGCGAAAGTAATAATAGTAAGTTCATAATAGTAAAATCATTCAGATAAAAAACAGTTAATTTTAAAATCAATTTTGTCCATCTTTGAGTTTGCAATATCGTGAGATAAATTTTTAAATTAGAAAAAAAAAGTAATTTTTGCTTGGTTATAAGAAAATTATGAATATGTTATATTATACTAGCTGACCCAGCGGACTTCGTTCCGCCATTTCTTGTATTTATTTCTAATTTTCGACTCTGTAATTAGTTAATTTTCAAATGAAAATGAGGATCAAAACTTGAAAAGTTCATAAAATGAGTTTAAAAATATTCACTTTTAAACTTTTAGCAAAAGTGGCCTATGCAAAATACTTAGGCATGCGCATAACTAAAACCTATATTTTCTATTAGTTTGAGATTAAGAGTAAGAATTTTTTAAAGCCAACCACGTCGAAATAACACACTGAGATAACGGTACTTCCCTCACTGCAACGCACTGGTGACTCGTCATGGACAACTACAGATCCCCACAGGTATTTTGAGGTATTTCTGAAGTTTTTAATTTACCATTGTGAAGCTTGTAGTGAATGTAGCGTTATGTGTGATATATCAAATAAAAGGTAACATTATCAGGATGCTCAACAAAGATAAATCAAATTTTTATAAGCTCCAGATCAAAAGATGTAACGTGTTGAAAAATAGAGTTTTATTTTACCGTTATTTCAAATTTGTCATTACAAAACTAATTGAAACTCTGTACAAATATAGTCTTGTCCATTATCTATCTACACTGTTTCATTTAGTTATCTATTGAAGAAAAAAAGATAAAAATAAAAAACTGCTAAGAACGGCCAAAAAACTTGGGACAAAAAAAAATTGTTTTTCCCGTTATTCGGTCAAAAATCATTTTAAAAATTCAAAAGTTTGTACATGCATGCGCATGATTAAAACCTATATTTCCTATAAATTTGAGATTTTTTGCAGACTTTTAAAAATTCCAAAAAAATAAAACACTACTCAAAAATGTATCTAAAAATTAGGTTGTTTTTCAAAAAATTTTATTTCAAAATACAGGGCCTATGAAAAAAATCCGTTTTAGACCCCTAATTTTTGTTTTAAATATCTTTCTCATGGTGTTACTCAAATTTCTGTGCAAAATTTTGCGTACCTGTAATTAGTCTTTTGTCGAAGGTCTATGACTGCAAGAAAACCTTCACAACTTGGTTTTGAAATTTTTTTGAATTTTTTCAATACCTTTTTTAACTATTGAATAAATTTGTCTATCATTTAAAAAAAAAAAAACGTTTAGAAAATAGCCTCTTTTTTCAATGTCTTGTTACCCCTATTTACCCTATAAAATCTTAAATTTTTTTTGCCTTAAACCTTCTCCTCTTATGTCTCTTTGATTAAAAAAAAAAAATTAAGAAAATAAGTCAGTCGGTGTGGCAAGTTAGCGAACGTACACAAAACCAAACTTTAATATATATAATAGATTAAAAAATATTAAACACAGATTCTTTAAATAAAAGAAATAAAGGCTTACATTATTAAGCCCAAAAACAAGTATTCTACTAGGTTTATTCTTAAGTATGAATTGAAAAAAAAAAAAAAAAAAAAAAATAATTAGGTAAACGGCTTAAAAAAAAAAATTATGAAGATGAAAGTTGTTTAAAAAAAAATTATATATCTGTTAAAAATTTAAAACATTAAGGGCCAATTTTTCAATAGTCAGTTAAACAGTCAGTTAGTACTTATTCCTAAGGATAGAGAAAAAATCAATTTTTCAACAGATTATTCCTAAGAATAAAACTATCTGCTTCTTTCAGAGACGAATAAAAATTATTCTAAGGAATAATCTCAATAAAAATATTGTGTCAGTTGTCAAAGCTGTTTTGAAAGAATTTTGAAAAAAATACAGTGGAACACAAGAAAACAAAAACAATCATGAATAAAAATGACGTTTAATTTTAAATATTTTTGAGTTTGACAATTTTGTTTTGTTATTCTGTAGAATAAATTATTCTTGATTGAAAAATTCAATGTTTTTATCTGATTGTTTATGAGCCTAATAAGTTTATTCGTCGAACAGTTAACTGACTGTTTATTAGAAGATTGAAAAATTGGCTCTAAAACTAAAAAAAAAATTTATAAAAATTTGTAATTGAAAATAAGTTTTTCTTTAATTTTTTGTTTTCTTTTTTTTTCAAAAAATAACCCCTACAAATTAAAAAAAAAATGACTGTTAGGTTTATTAAACAAAAGTTTGAAAAAAGATCGAAAATCATTATCAACGGTAGGTAGGTACCTGTCATAGAGCGGTTTATTTTTAATATCTTTTTATGTTTTCAAATTTTTTAAATTTTGGTTTCAATAATTCAAAATGACGAATTTTTTTAATTATTTTAAGGTATCAACATATTTATAAAAAAAAAATGTTTTAATGGTTGTTATGATTTTGATTTTTTTTTTCAGCAAGTTTGTGTTCGTAATCGTGAATTTTATTTATATATCATTTGAAGAACTCATATTGTAGTTATTTTATTTGACAAATTATATGAGTACATTATTGTATGTTAATCCAGCTTAGGTAATTTTAAAATAGTATTCTTATTCCAAAGAAGGAGGAGGGGGAATTATCGCAATTGAGATATTTATTAACAATAAGAAAGTAAATGTAATCTGTAGCATTTTGTATGAATAAGAGAATTTAAATTAAAATCGAAAACACTGCTTCATCGAGAATCGAACGCATGCTTTTATATTAAAATTTTACAATTACATATGAATAACTGCAACTGTGTAAATATTGAAATGGAATTTTTTTCGTTTTGTTTGTTAATATCGACAATCAATAGAGTAATACAATATAACCTTTCATTTTTTTCATAATTTTTCTTTTTTTTTTTTTTATTGATGATTTTTTACTTTTTGTTGATAGTGAGGCGGCTTAGCATTAAAAAAGAGTTCAATCGTGCACCTTGTGATAAAAGCATCAAATTAACATCGTTGATAGTACTCAATATAAGAGTTATTTTGAGATATTGGGCCATCTTGTATTCCATCCGGAAGGGTAGATACAAGGTAATATTTTCTAACGCCCGATCGAATAAAATCAATACCAAAATGTCTCGACCATCATGTAAAAAGTTATTGGACTCTTTATGAATTGTCTTTTACTCAAAGAGCAAGATTCAGAATATTACCAAGTACTCCTTGAAAAAAAGTGGTAGGTTAATAAAATTTTGTGTGGACGTTTCATATATCATAGAAAAAAAAAATAAAAAAATATCAGGTCAAAGGGTGTTTTTTCTAGCGAGAAAGAACACTTTTTATTTGCATAAATTTTTATTTTCAAGAGGTTGGTAGGTAGTTTGAAAAAAAAGTTTTTTTTTTTTTGTTGTTTTAATTGTCTAAAAGCCAACGACATAATGATTCAAGTCATCTGAAGAATGTTGTGAGGCATATCATTAGAAAGGTCTTATGGAGTAAAGCACGAATCGTGAAATCTGACAGCATTTTGGTGTGACCAACATGGGTTAAATTCGACCCATGCACAGAATAAAAAAAATAGTAAAAATATAGATTCCGGTTTTTTGAATTTTGGTTGGGGGGTTTCAAGGCAAGGTCAGAAGGATTCTATAGAGGCAAAAAAAAAAAAATAACATATTCTTGGAATCAAATATTTGTGCAACCAGACCTCAAAGAAACTTTAATCATTTATAAAGCTTAAATAGACCTTTCTTTTGATGTATAACTCGATGGATTTCGAAAAAAAATTTGAAAACACATTTTTTCGAAAAGAGGCAATCCAATACCCTTTTTTTCGAAAACCTGGAAAAATAGATTTTTAATGTTTAGACGTAAGGAAATGGATTTGCCTGTTTGTTATGAACTTATATCCTAAAACAAAAACTTGTTCCGAAACATGAGTCCAAAGATATCTGTTTTCGAATATACGGTTTGGAATTGCTTTGTAACCAGACCTCTAAGAAAATTTTCGATTTTAATATTGTATAGATCTAAAATGGCCTTTATTTGGATGTGGCCCTCTAGGAAATATTTTAAAATTGATTTTTTTTCGAGAAGGGGTTATAACCTTGATTTTTTTTTTTCGAAAATCGAAAAAATAGATTTGTAATTTTTAAACCCAGATAGATTGGTCTGTTCACTATAAACTCATGTCTTCTAACCAAAACGTGTTTGGAGCCTTGAATTCAAAGATATCTCCTTTCGAATTATAAGCAAAAAACACATGTTTTGAAGCAAATAAATTTGCAACCAGTAATCAAAAAAATGTTTGTATTTCATTTCTAAATAAAGCCTATATAGACCTGTCTTTCAATTTATCACTCGACGGATTTGGAGGAAATTTTCAAAAATTCATTTTTTTTCGGCAAGGGGTTAACCTTGATTTTTTTCGAAAATAAAAAAAAAATAGATTTTGACTTTTAAAACCAAATTGATTGTTTTGTTCACTATGAACTCATATTTTTAAACCAAAACATGTTTCGAGCCGTAAATTCGTTATATGTTACGTAGGTATTTATTAAAATTCTTCAATTTTTTCAAAAAAAAAAATTAAAAATAAATTTTTTTGTTTTTGAAAAATAAATTTATTAAATTTATGATATTTCTAGAATTCATCTTCATCCCCACTCTCCTTAAAAACCACTATCCTATGAGCTTTGGTTGAACATATGCTTTTTTTTTACCTTTAGATTTATTTATTCTGATTGCATTTAAATTATAACTCAAATCATTTTAGAAAATTCTTAACAGTTTTATGGTTAAAAAACTTACCCTTTTTTGAGGTAGATTTAACTGATCAACATTTTGATTTTTCCTACTTAATTGAACAAAATTATTTCAATTTTATTTTTCAATTATTACAAATCCTTCTGCATTTCAATTATTTCCACCCAACCTTTCGTATCCTTCAAATACAATTAAACACCTCTCGCAGCGGAAAACTAAACTTTTTTTCTAATCAAATCATTCACCTCGTTGTCATTACAAATCTTGATATCAAAGTTTTTTTTTTTTAATTTTTATAAAACTTCCATTTAATTCGTTTAGTGAACTTTTACTTGACGAGAACTCGTCCTGACAGTCATCGTTGGAACAACTCACATGAGTGTTGTATATGTAGCATAGCTTAACACCGAGTATGTATGTTCTCTCTCTCACTGCTTAAGTCTTAATTACTACGAAACTTTGTTAACTGACAAACTATTCATTAGGAGATGGAGCATTACGCTTCGATAAATCACCTAATCAATCGAATTACAAATTAAGAGGTGAGTTGTCTGTGTGTGTGTGTGTGTTTGAACTTCTTCGTCATCTCAGGGAGGATATTATAACATCCACGAAAAGGGAAAGCAAAGAACGTTCTTTAATTGTATTATCTCTCGTATATGGGATAAGGAGTTACTTTACTTTATACTGATGCTTATACACTCCTATAGCACTCCTATAGCAATCCTATAGCACTCCTATATCAGTCTCTCTGTGATATCATTATTTGAGATTAAACCTTATAAACAGATGCCAAAGGCCATCAGCATACTTCAAAAGCTAAATGTGGATATAATCATGGTTAAAGGATCTGGGAATTTAGGAATTTCAAGTAAGCAAGTAAGAATCTAGGTAGCTATTTAATGTTTGCCTTGACTGAGTTTTAAGTTCATTTTCTAAATGCTCTTTTATTCTGATTTGCAAATCCTTATACGATGCCATCAAATCACATTTACGTAAATGCTTTCTCATCATTTGTATAAAGGTATCTCTTCTCTATCGCATCGTCCTTGTTCTTTAGATTTAAATCCTTGAAAGGATATTTTCTGTGTATGGTATGTATGTCAAAATAAGTATGATGATATATATTATTAGACCATCAACAAGGACTTGGCACATATATTAAGAAGATGTTGTCAGTGCAATGAGTTTCTATAAATGTGGTTTGATGAATTTAGGTTAATTCTATAGTTATGTGTCCTGTACGTGGACATACATTTTGTTGGACAATTCAGGTTTTGAGAATATATTGACATTCATTAGCATTTAAGTAGCCACACAGCTTCTGTGCTATTTAAGAGAAGATAAAGTATAATAAATTGCAGGGTAGATAACTAGATTTCAAGTTATATTAAACAGATTTTTTAAGACAGAGAGATAAGTGAAATTTTTGGTAGACAATAAGAAGCTTTAACTACAAATTAATGAATATTAATAACTTTATCAATAGTACAGGTAAAATAGGCATTTAAAAAATTGAAAAATTGTTACACTTATGAAACTTGGCATAAAGTTTGATTTTGGGATAAGAACCAAGGATACAAAAAAGTCTTAAAAAAAAAAAATTTTACGAAAGGGTGTTTTTTTTTCGAAGAGACAGTAAAATCTGTAATTGGTCCCAAAAAGCCAATGATTTATTTTATTTTTGGTTTTGATGACAAATTAAACGTTTATAATTAAGTTCTTAGACGTTTTCAACGAGTCATTGGCTTTTCGGGACCAATATTACAGATTTTACTGTCTCTTAGAAAAAAAAAACACCATTTCGTCCAATTTTTTTTTTTTTATGAAAACTCTTTATTCTTGCTTTCTATCCCAAATTCAATGCTTTTACTAAATTTCACTAGGGTGACCCATCATTTTTGTTTTCACTAAAAAAAAAACACCCTTTTAACAATGATATTTTTATAAAAACTCTAGATTCTTGTTTCTTATCTTAAAAGTAACATAATTCCTGAATTTTAATAGGGTACCACTAATATTACTCTTGTATTACACACTTTTTTAAATATACCCATATTTTCTCTAAACCTAAAAAAATAACACCCTTTTATATGAACAAAATTTATATATTTACTTTATTCGTCGTATTTCCTATGGGAAAGAGAACATATTTAATGAATTTCGTAAGGGTACCTTTTTTACCATTAATTTTATCGGACTTATCGCGGATTTTCAATATTTACAAAAAAAAAAACACCCTTTCAGCCAAAATATTTGTAACTAGGTATAGACTGTTTGGGTTCTTGGTTTCTTTTACAAATGAAACATTTTTACCAATTTTCATTAGTGTAACAATTTTTTCAAAGTTTTTGTGGTACTAATTCTGAATTTCATCTATTCTTAAAAAAAAACACCCTTTCACTCAAGATAATTTTGTACTTTTTATAGATTCTTAATTCTTATGCCAAACAAAACTTTTTCACCAAGTTTTAAAAATTAATAAAATTTAAGACAGCTATTATGATAGCTACTTTCTTCACCCATAACTCAACCCATCAAAAATACACCCTTTCACCAAAAATATTTTAAAGAACTTTTTGAATCCATTGTCCCTGTTTTATCTTAAACATTCTCTTCTATTTTTCTGTATATTAAAGTCAATTTAATATCATTATTCTTCAGTAAGTTCAACTATAAAAATTATAGAAAATAGCAACACTTTTCATCTGGACAATAAATTTTTCTTAATTACCTTAGAAACTTAGAATGCATTAGTTTCCTCTAAAAGAGAAACTATACAAATGTAACTTTGATACTCAATGCCATCTCTTTTAAATTATATAAATTATAGTAATCATGTAGTTTCATTGAAGGTGAAATACCACAAGTATTTTATGAAAAAGCCAAATGAAGACTATTTTACTTTGGCCGTCATTTAAAAAAAAAAACTGTAAAAAGTACAACTCAGAGCTGTCACTTGAAAAGAATAAAAATATCTATTTTTCAGCATTTTCAAAATTTGTTGAAATCAAATAAGTACCTAGTCCAGACAAAAAATGAAAAATAAATATTAAATATTGGTAGCCTGGGTCATTGTGTCAAAAAGTGGGACTGACTTATGTCAACTAGGGTGTCCCTTATTTTCACAACATTGAGGAATAAAACGCACTGAAAAGTTTCGAAAAATTTAATAAAAATAAAGTTTCAAAAAAAAAATGGACACAAATTAGGTATGTTCAAAAAAATAAATTTTTTTATGTTGATATTTTTTTTTTGAAAATTTCAATACACAAAATCATTTAGAATAATAAGAAACACCCAACTAACAATTTTACTTCCACAAGGGTCTAACGAAGCTGTTTCGATTTTAAAAATATTGCTTGTATACGACCGTAGAGAAGCCCATCCACCCGAGAAGTTTGATAGGCCTTAGAAGAGTCATATGCAAGTTGATTGGAGAGACTCATAACATGTCTTTAATGCCTTATAGAAACAACCAACATTTGAAATTTGAAAATGTGTGTTATTGTTACAGGCTTTTATTTTTATTTAGAAGCTCTGAGTAGACTTGTCGAAGGATTGTGAAAGTCTAAACGAGGTATATCCCAAATAGAATAAAGAAAAAAAAAAAATTTTTTTTTCATTTTATTTTTTTTTTTTTGTGTACCTATTTCATTTTACTTTTTCATTTTCTTCTTTGTTTTCGATCCAGACAAGTTTTGCTTCTGAAATTAAATTTCCAAACACAATTATATTGAGAAAAAAACTTCTTACCTACTTGACGCATTTTGCTGGATTTGAAACCTCGTATATCCTGATTGATAGTCCGGTACCTTACCCATCGAGCTACTCAGGTATATAATAAAAGAGTTTCAAATTTGGACTAGTTGAAACCAGAGCTTCCTAAGGGCTTCGATTTAACTTCCTGATGAGTTGCACTATCTTAAAGAATATGGTGACCATTTGTGTTTTTTTTTTCAAAGTTATTATTTTTGGTTATTTTCTGTTTTTTTTTTTATCTTGTAAAAAATTATTTAATAAAGACTAAATAATATTATATACTGATTGTCAAACCATGTCATTATTGAGAAGATGAAAGAGAATAACTTGTTACTCAAGAACAATTTTTTTTGGAATATCTGAAAAATTCGTTTTTTTTAGACTTTAGAGGTTTCACCCGGATGCCATGCCGTCCAGCCCCATTTTTCCGAAGCAGAAAAAAAAATCTTTAATTTTTTTGGGCTTTTGGCTTTTTCTTAAAAATTAGAGAATTAACTTTGTTTTGAACTTAGATAAAAAATCTAGAATGTCCATCACTATTTTATATTTAAATAAGTGGAGAAGATTAAAATCTTATTTTCCTTTCTTCTCCACTTACTTGAATATGAACTCCGAATTGGTCAGTAAACCATTTTTAATATCACTATTTTAAACCAATTACCGATATGAAAAGATTCACTTTTTTATTTATTTCTTTATAACAATGAATAAAAAAACCAAAAATGGTCACCATAATGGCACTTATCCAAATATTTCTTATTCTCATGAGTTTGCCTGACAGTTTAAAAAATTTAGCTTGTACTCACTTTCACAGGGCTTCTAGAAATAAAATTAGGGAGCCTAACTTCGGTTAGGCAAACTTATAAAATTAAATGCTTTTTACAATGTTTTGCTTGTACTTAAAGGACTTCTACAAATATAAATAAATATCCCCTAACTTCGCTAAGGCAAACATATAAAACTAAAAGCTTTTCGCGCATGCGCCGGAAATTGAACTTCTTTTTTTCTCACACAGAGATGCAAAACATACAATTATGTAAGTCGTTATATTTGAAAGTAATATTAAACATAATTTTCAATCAAAAACAATGATTCAACAATTTTTTAATTCAAATATTAGAATGGAATAACTATAACACATTTATTTTTTGGAATATTTGTTTAAAAAGGCAAAACCGTTTAACTGCGGTTTTGATGAAATTCAACTTAATTTTTTTTTTTAAATGAATATCACGACTCATATACTATTGACATAATTTTGGTAATATAGAACTATAATAATAAATGCATTTAAGGCAATTGTATAAGTTGTAGGTACTTCTACCATACTAAAAAACGTACCTAAGTAATTTTTGAGTCTAATAATTTTGGAATTGGATAAAAAAAATACATAGCATTCATAAAGATTTTGTAAGCAGTTCTAATACAATTTCTTTTGCAAAGCCATTTAAAAGAAGTCAGTTATTGGCTTTTATTTCTTGTGCTTCTACAATGGAAAGATATTAGCTGCAAGAAATTAAAGATCCTAACCTTGTGGAAGTAAAATTGTTAGTTGGGCATCTATCAATAAAGTTTAAATAAAATCGGTCCATTCTACAACGAAATACAAGTAAATAACCAAAATGTCAATTTTCACAAAAAATAACAACAAAATAATTTCCAATATCCGAATTTTTTTAGAAAAACTAAAAATGCAGTTTTATTAGAAATAGCTCAAACCATTAGATACTCACGTCAAATTTAATCGAAATCGTTTTGCATCGTTTTGTTTGGAGTTACAAGTTCTATATGAGATATTAAAAAACAAAAACAAAACACTGGAAATTACGAACAAATCGGGTTGGGGTCAAAATTCTGCCGGGGTCAAAATTCTTTTTTCAAAATTCTGCTGCTTTACAAAATTCTGCTTTTCAAAATTCTGCATTTCAAAATTCTGCTTTTCATAATTCTTTTTTTCAAAATTCTGCAAAAAATTAAAAAAGGGTTTGGAAAATGTTAAAAACGCGTGCTTTTTAACATTTTCCAAACCCTTTTTTAATTTTTTAATTTTTCAAATAAAGATGAATGTTCAAAAATTTGAATAAGAAAAGGAATATCTTGTATCAAACAACATCGGTTCCAATAAGTTATATATTTTATTTGAAAGAAAGTCAGTCTATGTATTTTAAAAAATATTTGCGACACTTATACAAAAAAATTTAGGAAAGTACCAATGTTGAATTACATTAATGAGGTGTATTTTTCTTTAGTCAGCGCATAGGTATGCTATAAAAAAAAACAGAATTGGCAGAATTTTTTTGATCAAGTATAATCCTGGCAGAATTTTGAAAATCAGAATTTTAAAAAGCAGAATTTTGAAAAACACAATTTTCGTTAAAAGAGCAGGATTTTGAAAAGCAGAATTTTTAAGCCAGAATTTTGAACCGATCGATCCCGAAAAAATCATCTGTGCCAAATTTCAAAAAAAAAATTAAATTAAATTAAAAGACTATCCATGGTCAACTATGACCATCTTTACTAATAGACTGCACACATTTTGAGAGCAGACTTTGGGTGAGTTTTAACGAAAATAATACCATTAAATTTCGTTTGCTGAAAAAAAGCCACCAACTTAAAGAGTGATAGCTTTAATAAATACATAGCTCCTATGTGGACTTTGCATCAATCAATTTCAACAGTTAAGAAGTGTTTCCTGCAGTTGCATTGTGATCGTACCAGAACAAGTGATGCCGAACTTTCATTTTGTCCTAAAACTGTCTTCACGCCAGAAAAATCCACGTTATGATATAAGACGAACGGAGAATGAAAGCTCGTGAAATGTTTGCCACTGTAGGACATAAGGTCCACTTTTTACTTGTTTGTCTTATGTTCCACTGGAGAGGGATTTAAGCCCGAAATTGAATATGGGCATTATGTCCCACTTGAGTGGGACAAATAAAAAAATGGGTGTTAGCCTCAATAGCAGAAGAATTCACATATTATAAAATTATTATTATTATCATAACATAATTCGATTTTGGACTTACATATGTCCCATTCTTTTGGGGATATTAGCCAAGCTTCGAGAGGTCTCGCTTGAACATAAAATTCAATTCTTTCACTATAATTTTATTGGGAGATCGATCAATCAATCAATTTTTCAGTTCACTGAAAAAAAGGTCACCTATTTTTTAGTTAATAGAGGAAGTGGGGGCAAGACCGCCTATGGGGCAAGACGGTTTTCGTACTATGTTGTATGAAAAAAAGTAAAATTGGCCACACTTGCAATATAAAATAAGTGCCGTTTGGAACGATCGATCAAGTCTGTAAGTTTTAGCAATTTCGGTTAAGACCCCGAAGAGTTACGGTAAATTTTGTGATTTTTCATCAAATTGTTATAGTTCATGTGAAAAGTCAGTTGTATTTTTGACACTGAAATAATTAAAATTTTTAACTTTTCCTTTTTTATAATAGAAAATGAATATTTAAAAGTATTTTCTGCGAAAGAAGGAGTCATAAAGATAAATAAAAAAAAAAAAATAATACAGAACATCAAATATGATATGACTGGGGCAAGACCGCCAATGAGCGAAATTGGAAGCTCTGGTAGCTTAAACAAAGTGAAAAAAGAAGTTCACTGTTAAATCTTCCAAAAAGCTAAGCAACAGGCGCCAAACAATACTGTAATTTATGATTCTGATGAAGAGGACTTTGCAGAGTGTATTTGTACCTTCTATCTGCAACTGTTTTCTTGATCCAATCCAAAGTATTGTTGTATTAAGTGCAAAATGTGTACCAAATGGTACCAAAAAGCTTGTGCTGGAGTGAGAACTTATGAAAATATAGCATAATAATTGTGTTAATATTACAAATAGGCTGCATTTAAAACAATAGAAACGGTCTTTCTACCAAAAAAATTTGATAGAGCGGTCTTACCCCCATGTGGGGGCAAGACGGTTTTTTGTTTGATGTTTTTTCAAAACGTATTATCTTTTGTTCAGTATTTTTAAATTTTTTACTTGCGATATAGGTACTATAGGGCAAGTTTAGGATTCGTAAAAAAAATCGAACTCGAGATAACAATTTTACATGACATTACGATGATGGAGAATGCCAAAAAAGTGGGTCCGGCAATTCTGTCTGTCTGTCTGTCTCTATCTGGAGCTGCAGCCTAAACGAGTGAAGTGATTTTCTTCAAACTTGGTAGTTAGCAGTTTTTGGTGATTCCCTAGAGGGGAAATTGAAATTTTTTTTTATGACCAAAACTAACGGTACCTGCCATATAACAGAAATAGAAAAGTTAATTTTTTTCAAAAACGGCTCTAACGATTTTGATTAAAATTTTTGTGTGTAGTACTACACATAATGGCCAACTTTTTAAATAAAAAAAATATTTTTTGTACCGTTATTAACGGTACCTGTCATAGAACGGTTTTTTTCGTTTCTGAATATCTCGTACAACATTAACCCGATTTAAATGAAAATTTTTATACAAAAGTGTGTAAGTAAAAATAATATTAAAATTTTAGAAAATTTTCAAAAAACGCATTTTTGGTTTTTTAAAAAATATTTCAAAATTTTTTTTTGAAAAATCAATTTTTTGAAAACGGATCAATGAAAAATTTTGAAATTTAGTTTTTATGTGTAAATTAATTATTTCTTCAAAATGGCATACCAACTTTTTTTTTGAAAAATGTTAAAAAATTTTTATATATAAAAAAATATTTTTTTAAAAAACGGCTCCTACAATTTTCTAAAATTTTTTTTAAAAATACCTTTTTATACAAGAAATAAAATGGCATATTTGTTTTTTTTTTTTAAGATAATTTATAACGGAGTTTAATTAATTATAAAAACAGATTTAATTTTTTTATACTAGGTACTTATGAAATTTCTTCAAAATATCAAATTTTAAATTTCTTGAATAAAAAGCTTTAACATTTAGTCACTTTAAGCATAAGAGCAAGTACGTGCGACCCCAGTCGTGCAATTTATTTTTATAATAATGAGAGTTTCTGCAAAAAAACAATAAACTTAATGAATAAAAACTTTATTCTATTTAAAAGATGTTTTTTATTGGTTTTTAAGACAGTCAAACACTTAGTGGTCGGTCTTGCCCCCACTTCCCCTATTTTTAAAAAGAAATTGTATTTATGAATCTGAAAGAAGTGAATAGAAAAATTTGAGTTTTTTAAAACTAAAAAACAATATCGAAAGTTTTGAAGGATAACAAACTAATCCATTCCCAATACTTGGCTTAAATTTAAATGAAAAATTAATATTATGTGGATAGCAAACTTTTAAGGAAAATTTCGTACTCAGTACTCAAAAACTCAGAGTGGAAACGCTGACTTGAGATCTGCTACAATATGTTTTTTTTTATTCATACCTGTCAATTTTTTTTTTTTTTTTGTATTGTTTCTATGAGAATTGCAACCATACACGACGACGATATACCACCTCCGCACTCTCATTTTGCAGCACATTTCAACATTCAACGAACAAAAGGTGCAAAATTGCACACCATGACCTCTTCAAATTATATTATATTTTATATACGTTGTCTGCATGGAGTGTAATTAACCGACTTTTCTTGTGGCATTCATTATTCAGGAGATGGCCTTTGGAGGAATTTTCCGTTTTTTTTTTTTTGTTAATTTTTTTTTTTTTGTTCACGTTTATAACCTCGACAAAGGATTGTTGCGTGGAAAAGATTATAGCATAAAAGATGATTACACTCAGGCAAAAAATATCCACTGAACCATGTGAAATGGCCAATTCATGTGGAAGAGCACCAAGCAGCAGCTCATTGGTGATGCATAAGGAGTGTGCAATACCGTCGTCGGTCGTCGTAGATATGGATATAGTTCCAACTTATGCCGACAGATGGACTCTCTCTGTTGCAACTTGCCACAGCGTAAAAATTCAACGGAACAATTAAAATTGTGAGATTTTTATTTTATAATTATGTATTCTCCTGGAATAATACTTTTCCTGAGGATAACCGTTACACAGGCTAAAGGCTTCAAAATTATATATCGCCCAAGTCCGGGTGTATATATACCTAATTTGGGGGCTTTATAGCCCACAGGTGTGGGTTGCTGGTTGGAAGGCGCACAGAAAAGAGTGATTAAAATGACAGGAGCTTATTGTTGCAGTTTTTTGTGATGCTTCTTATGCTGATGCGGTAAATGAGAGGGAAAAAATATGGTTTCATTTTAACGATGCAATAAAGATTCATTTAAAGGAGAACTTTTAGGGTGACCATTTGGGTTATTTTATTACCCTTTTTGATATTTATAATAATAGCCTTTAATTTGAAAGACTAACCAAATGCCTCAAGGCCTGTCACATTTGAATATTGTTAGAAAGGGTACATTTTACAAATTGAAAACTTTCCCACAAGAGTAGGTAACTTCCTTACTTACCGAAGGGAATCTTAATTTTTCTTGTTGCATATTTTTAGGTAACAAAGTACCAATCCTAATCTGAGGTTTTGATAATTACTCAATGTTTCAAAACTTTTTCCAGACCAAAAGTGCATAAATCTAACTTCGATGGACATATACCCAACTTCTATATGCACACACATAAAATAGGGTAAAGAGGGTACAAGTGAATATAGTGGCTTATCTCATGAACATTCATAGAATTCTTGGTACCCAGTTCATGGTAGCATTCATTAGTTACACAAGCTCCACCAGGTATTTAGTCAGGAGTAAGATATGTGAGCACTAGAATAGACACATTGTATACACTCCTGGTCCATGGATATAATAGAGATTTCAAATTGGATATTCATTACTCTTTTGTGGGTTTTGATGATGGGAATATTTCCCTCGGGCTTTTTTTACTTTGATGCTTTCTCTATATGGCTATGTTGTGTATACGAACCAATTTATGCAATTGAATTTGTTACTTGCACTTGAAACAAAAAATAAAAGATTGGTGAATACAGATACATGCACAGAAGGAAAAATAGTTGTAATATAGCTTCCGGTTTTACGGGTTTTGCAGCAAAAAGTCAGAAAAATATATGTAACTCAGCAACCAGAAACTTTTTTGTTTCAATTCCTTAAAGAACTTAGAGAGATGTTTTTTTATGTATCGCTCGATGGATTTGGAAGAAATTTTTAAAAATTCATTTTTTTTCGGCAAGGGGTTAACCTTGTTTTTTTTTCGAAAATCGAAAAAAATAGATTTGCAATTTTCAAACCCAAATTGATTTGTTTGTTACTATGAACTCATATCTTTAAACCAAAAACGTGTCTGAAGCCTTGAATTCAAAGATATCTACTTTCGAAGATAAACACACAAAAAACATGTTTGGAAGCAAATAAATTTGCGACCAGTCCTCAAAGAAATTTGTTAGTTTCATTTCTAAATAGAGCTTAAATAGACGTTTCTTTTGATGTATCACTCGATGGATTTGGAGAAAATTTTCAAAAATGCATTTCTTTCGACAAGGGGTTAACCTTGTTTTTTTTCGAAAATCGAAAAAAAAAAATATATTTGTAATTTTTATAGATTTGTAATTTTTAAACCCAAATGGGTTGGTCTGTTCACTATGAACTCATATCTTTAAACTAAAAAGTGTTTGGAGCTTTGAATTCGAAAATATCTGCTTTCGAAGATAAACACACAAAAAAACATGTTTGGAAGCAAATAAATTTGCGACCAGTCCTCAAAGAAATGTGTTAGTTTCATTTCTAAACAGACGTTTCTTTGATGTATCACTCGATAAATTTGGAGAAAATTTTCAAAAATCCATTTTTTTTTTCAGCAAGGGGTTAACCTTGATTTTTTTCGAAAATCGAAAAAAATAGATTTGCAATTTTTAAATCCAAATTGATTTGTTTGTTCACTATGAACTCATATCTTTAAACCAAAACGTGTTTGAAGCCTTGAATTCGAAGATATCTGCTTTCGAAGATAAAAACACAAGAAAACATGTTTGGAAGCAAATAAATTTGCGACCAGTCCTCAAAGAAATGTGTTAGTTTCATTTCTAAATAGACGTTTCTTTGATGTATCACTCGATAAATTTGGAGAAAATTTTCAAAAATCCATTTTTTTTTCCAGCAAGGGGTTAACCTTGATTTTTTTCGAAAATCGAAAAAAATATAGATTTGTAATTTTTAAATAGTTTTGTAATATTTAAACCCAAATGGATTGGTCTGTTCACTATGAACTCATATCTTTAAACTAAAACGTGTTTGGAGCCTTGGATTTGAAAATATCTGCTTTCGAATATAAGCAAAAAACACATTAATTTGCAACCAGTCCTCAAAAAAATAGAGCCTAAATAGATCTTTCTTTTGATGTATCACTTCATGGATTTGGAGGAAATTTTCAAAAATGAATTTTTTTCGGCAGTGAACCTTCATTTTTTTTTTCGAAAATCGAAAAAAATAGATTTGCAATTTTCAAACCCAAATTGATTTGTTTGTTCACTATGAACTCATATCTTTAAACCAAAACGTGTTTGAAGCCTTGAATTCAAAGATATCTGCTTTCGAAGATAAACACACAAAAAACATGTTTGGAAGCAAATAAATTTGCGAGCAGTCCTCAAAGAAATTTGTTAGTTTCATTTCTAAATAGAGCTTAAATAGACGTTTCTTTTGATGTATCACTCGGAGAAAATTTTCAAAAATCCATTTTTTTTTCAGCAAGGGGTTAACCTTGATTTTTTTCGAAAATCGAAAAAAATATAGATTTGTAATTTTTAAATAGTTTTGTAATATTTAAACCCAAATGGATTGGTCTGTTCAATATGAACTCATATCTTTAAACTAAAACGTGTTTGGAGCCTTGGATTCGAAAATATCTGCTGTCGAACATAAGCAAAAAACACATGTTCAAAGCAAATTAATTTGCAACCAGTCCTCAAAGAAATAGAGCCTAAACAGATCTTTCTTTTGATGTATCACTTCATGGATTTGGAGGAAATTTTCAAAAATGCATTTTTTTCGGCAAGAGGTTAACCTTCATTTTTTTCGAAAGTCAAAAAAAATAGATTTGCAATTTTTAAATAAAAATTGATTTGTTTCTTCAGTATGAACTCATATCTTTGAACCAAAACGTGTTTGAAGCCTTGAATTCGAAGATATCTGCTTTCGAAAATAACAACACACAAAAAACATGTTTGGAAGCAAATAAATTTGCAACCAGTCCTCAAAGAAATTTGTTAGTTTCATTTCTAAATAAACGTTTCTTTTGATGTATCACTCGATGGATTTGGAGAAAATTTTCAAAAATCCATTTTTTTTCAGCAAGGGGTTAACCTTGATTTTTTTCGAAAATCGAAAAAAATATAGATTTGTAATTTTTAAATAGTTTTGTAATATTTAAACCCAAATGGATTGGTCTGTTCACTATGAACTCATATCTTTAAACTAAAACGTGTTTGGAGCCTTGAATTCGAAAATATCTGCTTTCGAAGATAAACACACAAAAAAACATGTTTGGAAGCAAATAAATTTGCGACCAGTCCTCAAAGAAATGTGTTAGTTTCATTTCTAAATAGACGTTTCTTTGATGTATCACTCGATAAATTTGGAGAAAATTTTCAAAAATCCATTTTTTTTTTCAGCAAGGGGTTAACCTTGATTTTTTTCGAAAATCGAAAAAAATAGATTTGCAATTTTTAAATCCAAATTGATTTGTTTGTTCACTATGAACTCATATCTTTAAACCAAAACGTGTTTGAAGCCTTGAATTCGAAGATATCTGCTTTCGAAGATAAAAACACAAAAAAACATGTTTGGAAGCAAATAAATTTGCGACCAGTCCTCAAAGAAATTGGTTAGTTTCATGTCTAAATAGAGCTTAAATAGACGTTTCTTTCATGTATCACTCGATGGATTTGGAGAAAATTTTCAAAAATCCATTTTTTTTTTAGCAAGGGGTTAACCTTGATTTTTTTCGAAAATCGAAAAAAAATTTGTTTTTGAATTTTTTCACTATGAACTCATATCTTTAAACTAAAACTTGTTTCGAGATTATTATTAGGTCCAAAGTTAATTGCTTCCGAATATGAGGAATTATTTTCGTCAAGTCGTACCTACTCCTTGTTTCTTGTGAAATAAAAATTCACTTAGGTAATAAATTAAAAATTATAAAAACTGATTAAAACCAAGAGTGACAAAAATTAAATTAATTTAAAAGTAAAAGTCATAGTTATTTGATTATCCTCCTCCACGAATTACGACTTAGTACCTCTCAACACTTTTAAGTTTTAAATAAAACTGTCAACCCATCCTTTTGTACATAGTTGGTGTGCTCTCTTAATTGACCCAATTATTTATTCTCTAGGACACACATTCAAATTCTAAGACCCAACCAGGCAAACTTTTTAACTTTAAATCAAAATTTGTGAGGTTAGGTTTTTTTTTCTCAAATTTTAACTTTTTTTTTGTACATACTTGGTACAAAAAAAAGCTTAAAATTGTGTATATTCATAATATTGAAATTCGTTAACAACTGAATCTATTTTCACACATTCGCAACAACTACTATTTTTGGGGGTCGACAAAAGTTTGTTACATTTATAGTTGCTACTTTTGAAAAGGGGGAGGAGGAGGGGCAAGAAGGGGTTAAGTCTGCCTGTGCAACCAACACACACACATAAAAACAGACAAGACAACAAAAAAAAAAGACACACACGAATATAGGATAGTTTTGTGTGTAAAATTCATGTTGCACGTTCGGATGATTGCACGTAAAACTTTTTGGATTCGCTTTATGGAATTGCAAAGCAGTGAACTGCACATATCACGAAGCAAGCAAAACTCTATACCCGAAAAAGTTGCATCCATGGGAGAAGTATTTAGTTGGTTGGTGGTTTGGTTTGCACAATGGCACAGCCAGAGTTGGCTGTTGGCTCTTCATTGAATTTACTCCGAGGTACATTTTAAAGGTTACATTTGTTGTATCTTTGTATAAGCAGGGACGTTGCTAGGAAGGGGGACTTTTTTTTCTAAACTTTTTCATTCAGTCAAGTGATAGTTTTATTAGCTTTTCAGAAAAGCTTTTCATGAATAAGTTTGAAACTGAATTCTATACCCCTTCCAAAAAAAACTTTTTCTATCTACGGCCTTGCCTGTTTATTATGTATTTGTAAAAGTGAACAAATCAATGGGGAAATAAAGATAAATGCTATACTACATGTCGACCCACCTTTGCGTAGCATTAACAATTAGATTACCAATTGCAGTGCAAAAAGTTGTAACGGGGATTGTACACAATGGCACCCTACTGCTTGCTTTTTTTGTTGGAATTTGCAACGAGCTCATCAAACTGTTCAATTTTTTGTTTTTGTTTGGGTAATGTTTGATCATGTGTGTTGGAATTTTTTTTTTTTTTGGAATTTAGAAAAAGTTTTTCATTTATGCTTGAAAGACTGTTAATGGAGAGTTGTAGGTGAAAATTTTTAGAAAAGTTTTTTTAGTGAGAACAAAAATGGAACCGAAAATTTGAGGAGAAGATAACTTTTTGTATTGGGTGAAATATTTTATTTGAATAATGGTGGTTATGGTCTGACCAGAATACAACCTGACCATAACCAAACCATAACCTGACCATAACCAGACCATAACTAGACCATAACCAGACCATAACCAGACCATAACTAGACCACAACCAGACCATAACTAGACCATAACCAGACCATAACCAGACCATAACCAGACCATAACCAGACCACAACCAGACCATAACCAGACCATAACCAGACCATAACCAGACCATAACCAGACCATAACCAGACCATAACCTGACCATAACCAGACCATAACCAGACCATAACTAGACCATAACCAGACCATTACCAGACAATAACCAGACAATAACCAGACAATAACCAGACCATAACCAGACCATAACCAAACCATAACCAGATTATAACCAGACCATAACCAGACCATAACCAGACCATAACCAGACCATAACCTGATCATAACCAGACCATAACCAGACCATAACTAGACCATAACCAGACCATTACCAGACAATAACCAGACAATAACCAGACAATAACCAGACCATAACCAGACCATAACTAATAACTATACTAGAACCACACCAAAAGCGAAGAAAATAAGGTAAGAACCATAAAACAACCTGATCAAAAGGAAAAGAACCAAGTCATAACCAAACCAGAACTTAATAGAGTCTAACCAGACCAAGACCATACTAGAACCACAGCAGAAGCAAACAAAATAAGGTCAGAGCCAGAAAGCAGCCATATCAAATGGGAAAGAACATGTTAAAAAACAAAACTTAACCAGAACAAGAACATAAAAGAACCACACCAAAAGCAAGCAAAATAAAGTCGGAACCATAAAGGTTAAAATGGAAATAACCCAGGTTAAACCCAAACCAAAACTTAACCATAGTCTCACCAGACCAAAACCATACTAGAAAAACACCAGAAGCGAATAAAGTAAGGTCAGAACCAGAAAACAACCAGCTCAAAAAGGAAAGAACCATTTCTAAACCGTACAGAACTTAACCAGAGTCTAACCATAACAAGACCACACCGGAAGTTGATAGAATTAGATCAAAACCAGAAAACAACCATTAAAAGGAAAAGCACCAGTTCAGAGCCAAACCAGAATTTAACCAGAGTCTAATCAGAACAATTTCATATACAAGAACCACACCGGAATTGAACAGAATAAGATCAGACCCAGAAAACAACAAGATCACAAGGAAAAGAACCAGGAAATAACCAAACCAGAGCTTAACCAGAGTCTAACCAGACCAGAGGACAATATTTGAGCAGAAATGTTAAAGAAGGAATTCACAAACTGAATTTTAAAACTTTCAGGTTACTTTTAAAAGAAGAAGTCTACAATATTTTAAATTCCTCATATGTATATCCTTAAATCAAACATAATATTATCCACTATTCCCACTTTCTATGCACTTTTATCGCTTCGATTATTTTTTTTTTTTTTTATTTTCTCTTTTATCCTCTCGGTCATCCAATCAAGACAACAAAGGCGGTTAAATTTTTTTTTCAAGTCACGTATTTCTTTGATATCGTCCGTCATGATGGAACAACTCTCCCCTATAATATCGTACATGCAAACCCCTTTAAGTGTATCATGAGTATAGAAGACCTTCATACCCTCAAATACCCGCACATATGAAACTAATTTATTTAAATATAAGGGTACGTCGAGAAAAAAAAAGAAGTACCTTCCAAACCAAGTTTTTCTTTCCAAGCGATTTAAGTTCCCACTCCTGGGGCATATAACTTAAATCTCTGAACCCCCTCCCCCCCACAATCCCCTTTCGAAGGGGGAAAAACCTACTCACTATAACAGTTCCTTTCATAAGTATTGGCAATAAATGGTCGTAAACATCGATTCACTTTTCCATATTATATAGCTCGACCACCTGCAACAACTTAAACCCCCCCCCCCCTCGCAACCCCCTTTATTGAATCCGATTTCCCCTCATTGTGGAAGTTTAACAAATTTCAAAAGAAAAATCACTGAGAAAATATATTCTGCTCGATTGACGCCAATTTCTAAATGAATGCAATCCAATAGACATTTTTACAGTTCAATGAAAATGCAAACGCACTCTTACCCTCTTAAATAAATTTTATTATGCGGGGAACTTGGTATAAAGTCTTATAAAAGGGGTCCTATTATACCCATAACAAACTCTAGCTAATAGCTAATTGTTTTGTAAATCAATTTAAGTAATTTTACAACTCAAGGGAATGGAATTTCTTCTTTATACATACTTTTTTATCTGAAAGATACAATATTTCGGCCGGCGTGCACCATAGCACAGCATACGGTCGTCAATTTTTGATTACTTCTGAATTTTGTGCAGCCTGTGGGGGAATTTATTACTGCGGGAGAATTATATGTTTTTTCCAAAGTCCACGAGAGAAAAGCAAAATCGGGTTTCGCGGGAATAATTGCTTCGAACTTGAAAAAAAAAGCTCTAAATTAAAAAAGTTTTTTATACTTTGGTGCGAGGTATTTCTTCAACATCTTGCATATAATAACGCTCAAAAAGTGCGCGACAAAGTTGAAATGTATTTCTTGTGGTTATTTTTTACAGGGGTGGATTTTGTGTTAGCCAAACGCAGTTCTCATAAAGAGCATTAAGAGATTTCCCGACTAGTATCACAGATTTTCTTCAGTAGGCATTAACAAGCTAGTTGCCCTTGGAAGTATCACACACCTACATCAAACCAAAGTACCAAGAATTTTAACGGTAATACAAAATTATCCAGGGTATCTAGGCTAGTAAATTATCACGGATTACCCCATAAAGTATCACGCATTTGTTTTACTAATTATCATGTAATTCCATAACAAAAATCATATATTAAACGGGTTATTATCAGGGGGGCCGTATAAGTAGGTATCACAGATTTTGACGGAAAGTCAGATATGTTACAATAATATTGTAAATATCACGTGTTCACCAGCTTTACATAGTCTAACGATTTCCTTGAAAAGTGATTTTTTTTCTATTAATATCACAGTTTTCTTCTGTATGTCACACAAATTTACCTGTTATGTATCATAAATATTAACGGAAAGTATGAAGTGTTGCTGGGAAAAGTATCACAGGTTTCCTCAGTATGTAATACTTATTTATTCTTATTCAAGACTTTTTAGAAAATTACCAATCTTTGTCAGTGCAAATATCACAAAATTTTTTTTGGAAGGTATCATGTGATACCACAAAAAAATATCATGGTTATTTACAGCAGATAGACGGCGTTAGATTGGAAGGTATCATGGGTTGCGGCTATTTTTATCTTTGATTAGTATCACAGATTGTCCGCTATAAATATCACAGATAATTAATTTAGTAATTTCTCTAGCAATTATAACAGATTCATCAATAAGTATCACTTGTTCTTTTTAATATCACGGGCTGCTCTTATTTATATTGGTCATTTTCTGTATAATTCTGTATAATCCAATTTCCAATCACAATCACAGATTTCTCCAGAAAATATCACAGGTTACTTGATTTATGTTTCAGTCTACAGTATATGTGTTGAAATGATCACAGGCTGTTAAATAAGTAGGTATCACTAATTGATCTAATTAGCATCATGGATTTCTTTGTTAAGTATCATGGATTTTAGCAGATAATTTTCAGTAATTTCTCTAAAGTATTTAGGGCTTTACTGATAAGTATCATAAAATTTTCTCCGGCACAGGTATCACAAGTTTTAGCACAAGTGTTTTGCTTCCAAAAGTATCAAATTTTTTTTAAAGCATCATGCAATATCACAGTTAACTGCAGAAAACTTTCAAGAATATCTGTCGTAGAGGTTGCACTGAAAGATATCACGGATTTTTGTGATAGGCATCAAAGGCTGCCCATGCCCACAATAATGTAACGGACTTTGATGTTAATTATCCCGGCCTAAGAAGATATCACAGATTTGTTTGATTTTAGGTTACCCTCACGTATTGCGCAAGAAAGTATCACGCTCCGCTCAATAAGTATCATAGACTTTTTTTTTTGTAGTATAACAAGTTTCCTCCATTAATATCATGATAATCACAATGTTTTTTTTTTTTGTTAATTATCATTAATTTTTCGAATTATTACTAAAAAAAAGTACTGTTTAGTTTCGTTTAGTTCCTAAGATTGCTCAGATATTTTTCAAAATCACGACTTGCTGTAGAAAACTATCATGAATAATATCAGAGGGGTTACATCATAAGGTATCACGAATTCCTGTGATATGTATTTTTTTATCATAGGGCGCCCATGTAAACATCACAAGTTTCAAAGTTAACTATCTTCATCATAAGTATCACAGATTCCTTTGATTTGATTTTTGCCCACTAAAAAGTACAATGATTACTCCAAAAGTATCATAGTTATCTCAGATAGGTATCACAGGTTACTCCCTAAAAGTATCACAGATTTCAGAATCGATTGCAGCAGTAAGTATCACAGATTGTTCTAGTATGTAACACTAGTAAATCACTATGAATCACAGTTCACCCTATGAAATATCATGGATTTCTCCAAAAAGTATCACAGGTTGCCCCATTATATCACGACCGCTGAGTTTAATGATCTTATTCTTACTAAAATTAAATTAAATTTTTATTATTTTCTTTGGGGCCTTGAATTTTTAAAATCCATCCCTGTTATTATACTCAAAACTGGCTACATAAAATGTCCTAGGTAAAAGGATATTCTAAATGGAAAACGGATTTTAAGTGTTCGAAAGAGTATGAGAGAGCGAGTTCTTCGAGAAATAATAAAAGAAAAAAAAAAAAATAATAAGAAAAATGCAAGAAAAGAAGAAAGATTGCGCGACGAATAAAATATTATTCACTATTGCATGCGGCATCTGTTACAATTTGTGGATGAGTTCTAAATTTTTGGAAAGTCTTTATTTTTTTTTATTATCCTTTTATTCTTCTGTAGGTAATAATTTTTTTTTTTTTTTTTGGCTTTCTTGATGTATTTTTGTGGGATGAAAGTTTTTTTTTTTCAAAAAGTATGAACAAAAAAAAATATATGAAGAAGCACATCGCGAGACCAACTTTTTACGAGTCCAGATTTCTTGAATTAAAAGTTCGGATTTTTTTTTCGAAGTAATAAAATCTAGAAAAACGGTCCAGCTCTGTATAATTGGAAAAATGAAATAAGTTAGTCGTCGTAGTCGTCGCAGATTCGTCGTTGTGGAAGATAAAGTTATTGGAAAAGTGAAGATTTTATTAAAATGCGACTTTCTAGATAGGTGGGGTGGGTGATATAGGTACGGAAGAAGTGCAGCACTTGAAATTATTGGTGAATTTATAGGTACCTACTTTATGTGTATGGATAAAGAAGAATAAAATGTTCAAGGCAAATTTAGGACCTTTAAACATTAAAAGATGTGTCATACTTTCTGGCTTTATTAGTTAAACTTGATATTTGGACAGTTTCGTGCCGAAGAATTTTAAGTTGTCTGTGTTTCATTTCAGTCAACTTGAAATAATTAATCATTTTGCTTTGAACTTTCAAGATTCTCGTTGTCTATTTTGAATCCCTAAATCTTATAATTCACAAGTTAATTAATTTATCTGTTTTTATAGGTTGGTATCACCTTGATTTCGTCCCCTAGACATTCAGTAACTGATGGCTTATTCCTTTGTTGTAACCAAACACAAACTCCAAGAACAATAAAAACTAACAAAGAAACAACTTTTGATACAAAATCATAAACAAACTAATTTCTTTACTCTTGTCTCTTTGTCTAGCTGTCTTCATCACTCGACACCCAACACAAAAAAAATCGAAAAACTTTTTTACCCATCAACCCCCCAACTCTGTCTTTAACACCTCATGATATAAGTTTTAACATTTGATGTAGTTAGCTTTTTATACATAAAAAACTACTTTGGTAATACGCGTTATCACAATAGTATGTAGGTATAGATCTTTTAAGAAGAAAAGCTTGCAGAGTCAAATTTAATTTTTAAAGAAACTATAAATTATAAAAAAGAGATATCATATATCATATGATACTTGTTTTTTCCCAATTTTTTACTTTTTAATCGATTATTTCAAAAACAATTGATTGAAATAACTTTACTTCAAAATTAGAATAAAGTGTACAGTTCTAGCTTTTGAAAAAGGTATCATTCATAATTGTAAGTGTTGCCATTGTATGTTAATATTTTTTTTATTCTTTAAAATCATTTTTAGAAAATTGCCATTCCAGATAGACCACCCCTCCCATAATGAAAAATGATCGTATTGAACTCCTCTACAAAATACTGTTATCAAATCTCGGCGCCCAAGATATAGTACCCTCCCCCATTTTTCCTTCACTTGTTTTGGTACGATTTTTTTTAAGAATTTTTTTTCTTTTATCAATCTAAGAAGAATTAAGCAATATAAAAGCACGGTTTTTATAGTACATTTGATGCGGAATACGATAAAAATAATTTTAACCGTTATAAAAAACAGTAAAACATAGTTTTAAGGCTTTTTTCCCAGCGTTTATCAGTAATTTCGACTTCTAACGCCTGGGAATCAGTCAAAAATATTTTTTTTTTTGAAAAAAGAAAAATTGAGGAAAGTAGATCTATTGATACTCAATACTTTTTACTCAAACAGCTTTTCGATAAAAAATTATTTAAGCTTTAAAAAAATTAAAAACTAAAAGAGCTTATTTTTTTTAATAAAGTTGTGCGCGCAACCCCTAAACATCATCGAAAAATTCTGAAAAAATTAGGGTAGCATTATTTTGTGTCGAGAAAAAGTTATCGGTAGAGCAAATCAAAATAATGAAAAATCATTTTTTTGGTCCACCCTACTGCCCAACACAAAAATTTTCCAGACCATTGTTTATCAATTCTTACTAAATTTAGGGTGCTGATTCCAGAAATAACATTAGTTTTTTTCTAGCTTTTAAATTTTTTAGTTTAGTTTCTAGTTTTTAAATTACACTAGTCAACAAAATTGAACTTTTTTTTTGCCACAAGAACCAAGATGTGCTGAACTCGAATCTGAAGTCAGAAAATTTTGATTGGCCTCCGTTTTTTAGATTTACAATTATTATAAAATAGTAAAAAACGTCATTTTGGCTGTTTTCGAACATCTGTTTTTATGTGGGGTAATTCATTATAAACAAATTTGTAATGGTGATTATAAGAACAGATATTCTTCTATCCAAAACTGTTTAAATTTTCCCGATATCTCTTTTATTGCTCGAGGAATCTTAAGTTTCAGTTAATAAGCCAAAGAGAAACTAAATTTAATCTAAAGTTTAAGTCCCTTGTCATGAAATTTTTGCCACAAGAACCAAAATACACTTTTCTAGAAGTTTTTGGGTTGCTGAACTCGAATCCGCAATCAGAAAAATTCTATTAGCCTACGTTCTTGAAATATAACCGTTATAAAAAAAAACACCTTTTTTTGCACTTTATAACGGTAATAATTCAAGAACGGATGCTAATAGAATTGCGGATTCGAGTTCAGCAACTTAAAAACCACTAGAGAAGTATATTTTGGTTCTTGTATCAAAAAAGTTTAATTTGGTCGGGAAGTGCTTTTTCTGAGTCGAGGAACGCTACTTAATTTTTTAATATCTGGGGCAGTAAAAGAGATATCGGTAAGATTTAAACAGTTTTTGAAGGAATAAAACCAGTTCTTATAGATACTGTTACAAATTTATTCATAATATTACTACCCCATATAAAAAACATAGCCTCGAAAACAGCCAAAATGACGTTTTTTGGCATTTTCTAACGATAATATTTAAAAAACGGAGGAAACGGTAATATTTAAAAAGAAAAATTTTTGTATTTTTAAAAACTAGAGCTTCTAGAAAGAAACGAATATTATTTTGAGCTTACCTACTGACCCCCAATCTATAAATTAGATATAAATCTTTCTGGGAAAATTTAAAAAGTTGACAGTGTTATGATCATTTAAAGTCAAAATCTTTTTGCAAAAATTCGATCGAATAAAACAAGATAACGACTCTATGAATCGAATCAAAACATTGTAGAATTTTCGTCTGCATATTGACAGGGGCGGATCCAGGATTTTTTTCTGGGGGGGGGGCACAAGGGACGGATTGGCAAAAAAAACAGCAATAACAGTTAGAAATAAAGTGAAGTACCATACGACTGACTAACAAGCAGAAAATTTTAACGACCCACAGTGGTCTAAAACCTGGCCAAAAATATTTAGGCACATTTCCCACATCAAATAGGTACCAAATGACAAAAAAGTTATTCGGAAGGAAAAATTTTCTTTTTCTTGTTACAGTAAAAGCCTCTTAAGTGCTAACCCTCTTACTCCTGGATTAGCCGGAAGAAAAAAAAAATATAAAAAATCAGAAAATGCACGTACAATTCTGTGCTATATTAAAGTTAGTAATCTATTCTTTGTTTAATTTTTTGACTTAAGTTGTTTCACCAAATAGATTTTGAGAAATTAAGTTTTAAAGATGAAATTTTGAAAAAAAAAATGTTTACGTTTTTTAATTGATTTTGTATAAAATTTTGCAATATTATGGACATAATTATACCATTAGTTAATGACCTAGTAGTTTTTAGTCAAATACTAAAGACTTCATTCTAATAAATATTAAAGTTCCTAAGAATAACAAAAAAACTGAATCCTACTTTTTTGCCGGGAAACCCAGTTTTTTTTTTTTATTTGCATTAACCTTTTGTAACCCAAGGTCGTAAATTTAAAAATTAATAAGTCAATCGATTGGCCTTTATCTTTAATAAAACACGTATTTTTTTAAAAATTCAATAAAGTCATTATTTACTTAGTTATTTCGATATTTTGGGAGTAAAAAAAAGTTTAAATAATTTATTTTTATATAAAAATTCAAAAATTCAAGCAAAAAACTATCTAATATTAATTTTTAGGCACTTTCCTAAAATCCAAAAATAAAACCCCGTGGGGTTTACTAACAAAAACTATTTTTTTTCTGAATTTCGTAGTTTTTATACAAATTTGCTTATTTTCAAAAAAAGCCCAACTTTCAACATTAACTGTCAATTAAAAACTATTGGTGCTATTTATTAGAAATTTGAAGTACTATTTCGATAAAGCAATACTTAAAGATTATAATATTAGAAGCTTCAAAAGAAAAAAAAAATAGTTTGTAGAGCTTTTATGCAATCTTTTTCGGTTTGTTACAGAAATGTCACATGGGGCTAAAAGGGGTTAAATTGTTTTATACCTCAAGAATATTGTGTTCAAATCGTAGGTCTCTTGGAGCCAAATTGACCAAGTTATAAGTATTTTAATACTACCCTTAGGAACGTTTTAGTCTTTTAGTCCAGAGTTCAAAACTTTAAATCGTTATCCCCACAACTAATGTTTTCAACGCCGGTGCTCCTCATAACTTCAAAACTACTGCACCGATTCTTTTGAAATTTGGAACACTATTATTTTTACATATTTTTAGAGGTATCCCTGGAAAAATTTTCTCAATAAAATAATATTTATAAAAATCTATAAGTAAGGGTCGCTTTTGAGGAGTTTTTTTTCAAGGGGTCTTTATTTTCGGGGTGCAAACTTGGGCAAACTTCTGAAATGCAAGTTTGTGTTCTATAATGTATAGTTTATGCAATTTTGTGACGTGTTCCGCTATTTTAAAAACACTAATGTTGAAAAAAAACAACGAAAAAAGTGCAAATTTTTTAACCCCTCTGTATGAAAAATAGAGTTGCATATAGGTACAATTATTTTTTTTATATCATTCAATGTCATTCGATGTCCATATCAAAATTTTTCACCAAAATCACTTTGAAAATTCACTTTTTTTTAAATCGAAAAATCGTTTATTTATTTGTGAGGTGGAGCTTTTCATGGGAAAGGGATGAAACAATCAACAAAATTCGCATTTTCAGCCAGAAATAGACAAGAATTTTACTCAAGTTCTTTCTGTTATTATTCATATATTTTTAAAACTCTTATAGTTTGATTTCCTTTAAGTATGAACTTTAAGTTCTGGGGGGGGCACGTGCCCCCGTGCCCCCCCCCCCCTAAATCCGCCTATGCATATTGAACTGCAAAAGGCACAGTCATTATCACTGGTTTTCTCAAAAAAAAAAATAATAATAATAAAGAACCTTACAATTTTTTAATACACTTTTTTTGGTATTTATTAAAATTGAGCGGATCATATTGCTTGAATATATTTTTCATGATAAGATCTCAAAACAAGAAAGTTTTAGCATTAAAATCTTATTTTTAAAATTGGAAAATTGAGGGGGAATACCTACAGTTAGTTGAAAAAACCCAAAAAAAATGTATTTATCTTATACAAATCATGAAAAAATAAATTAGAATAAACAAAAAAAAAATGATTTTTATTTTAAAAAAGTCAAATTCCATAACGAGTACGAGGTAGCTAGATATTGAAAGTTTTTGAAATTTTGGTTCAAGATAATGATTTATATTAATTATTGCTAGAAAATTGTCATTTTTTTTAATGTATTTTAATAAACTTAGCTCAATTTTATTTAATAAGTTTTACAAATTAAACTCTTAAAGTAAGTTCGTTTTTCCAGTAATAGATTTTATTTTCATCATTTTAAGAAAGGTATTGTATGTTGATACAGTTTAGGTTATAAATTGAAATAATATTCTTATTCTTCGAGAGGGGGAGGAATAGGCGGACCAGGAATTGTCACAATTGAAATGATTAAAAACAAGAAAGTAAATGTAAAGTGCATAATTATTTTACCCATGATAAAGCGATTTTAAATTGAAATCAAAATAACAACTGCTTCATCGAGAGTGGAAAGCTTGCTTTTATATCAGAAATTTAAAAAATTTAAATAGCTTGTGTTATTTGATATTAATGAAAAACTACAGCTGTTTAAATATTGTAATGAATTTTTGTTAATTCTCTTTGTTTATATCCTCACACAATGCAGAGTCAATACAATAAACTTTTATTATTTTGATAAATTTTTCATAACAATTTTCGTTGATAATTTTTTTTTACTTATTGTTTAAGCAATATCTTACTTCATTTTCAACCAACTTTTGATTAAAATATTTAATTTTCTTTAGTAAAGGTGTTAATGTATAGTTCCTGGATAATGTTCAACTCAAGGCGTAGAGAGTAGATCTGTAAATATAATAAATTATTATATTAATTTGTGCATTGTAGATATTAACAACAAAAATACAGTTTACACAGTTGTTGCAGTTTTTCATAAAAATATCCAATAACAAAAATTCTTTATTTTTTGTAAAGCTCTGATATACTTCATCCAAAAATGCTACTTAATTCATTTGTGTATTTCTGAGAAAACGGCAACACTGGTTGGTTTTCAGTTTTTTTTAATTTAATTCGAAAACCAAGCCTAACTTTAAATTGATTCAAAGACACGTTTTTGTCGAAAAAAAAATTTCTATCAAGTTAAGGTGGCTAGAAAAACTTTTGAAATTAGTTTCGACTAAAATTCTAACCTTCAAACTTTGTATACTAATAAAATAAAGTGGAGGTGAAATTCTATGATATAATGCATTTTTTTTTATATTTTTGTTAAGAAACGACAAGAAATGCAGGAAACCTTTTCAAAAATTAGCAATTTTTCTTTATTTTTACTTTTTGACGTGATAACGTCTTATAAATCGATGAACCATGGCAGCCACCACGAAAAAGTGACGCCATTTTCTCCTGTTCCACTTGATATTTTTAGAAATGCGTCAAAAATTTCAATTAAAATTAACTATTAGAGATAAAAAAAATCTTCTATAGCTTATTTGAAAGATAATAACCCAAAGTTGAATACATTAGAAGGATTTTAAAAAATTCCGTCATTTAATAGGGTAAATAGGAGTAAAACTAAATTCTATAAACGCGGCGTTTAAGAAAGTTCAATTTTTTTTATTGTTACGCTGATAGTTATTGAAAAAATTCTAAAAAATTTCAAAACCAAGTTATAAATGGGTCTTAAAACTAAAACATGAGGTATACCTTTGACAAAGTAGTGATTATAGGTAGGGGAAATTTTTTTTGGCAGTTTGAAAAACATTATTTGAAAGATAATAAAAAAAAAATTAGAAGTCTGATACGGATTTTTTTGTAAGTCTCTGCGTTTCGAAACTATTTTTGAATTTTTGAAAAACACCTACTTTTTTTGGATTATTTTTGGGTGGGTTTTAATTTTTAATTTTTTGGACAACAGACAACAACATCAGCACTGAAATCAAACGGAGAATTATTACTCTAGCCAACCGCTAGTTACTTTGGTTTTAAAGGCAACTGACCAGCAAAGCCCTCTCTCGAGCAACTAAGGTGTCAATGTATAAGACCCTTATCATCCCAGTCCTGCTATATGGTGCAGAAGCATGGACTTTAACGAAGGCGGATGAAAACATCCTGGATTGTTATTTTAGAGAATTCAAAAAATCTCTATAGAACAAACATAGTCTATGACCGTGCGCATGCATGCACAAAAAATTATTTTTGACCGAATAACGGGAAAAAACAAGTTTTTTTTATCGCAAGTTTTTTTTAACCGTTTTTTATCTTTTTTTCTTCAACAGATTAATAAATGATTTTATATTGTATATATTCAATAGACAAGATAGTTGGCAAATAAATAATTTTTAGATAATTTTCTGCTTACAAAAACACACAACCTGTTTTCTTATAACGTTATCACGTAAAATTATCGTCCGTAAACCGACTTTACAGACAACCACTTTTTTTTGATCAATTCCACTAATTCAATTCAAACCAAATTTTGTATACAAATGCAATATTTTTCTTTTAAATTTTATGAAGCCAGAACGCTTATGTTTATCTCAGCCCAAAAAAAAAGATACAACCAAAAAAGCAAAAAAGAAAAAAAAAAAAAATCAAAAAATAGAATTTTTTTATATTTGATGGAATTTTTTTTTTTTTTCATTTTTTAAAAAACATTGTACTGATAGAAAATTCAATTCCTTACAAAAAGTTTGAAATGCATTATAAAACATAATTTTGCTTTGTTTACCAAAAGGGGGGCTTTTATACCCCTATCTTCAATTTCCATCACCCTATCATTTAATAGCACTCCACGGTTTTCGTTTTATTTTATTTTATAACCCAAAGAACCAGTGCACGTCTATTTTAATTTCTGTATGACATAATCATAATCAATAGCCTACTAATACAAATAATGAAATTAAAATTAGAATACAAAAACAAAAATTATTTATTTTTTTTTTTTGAACTCAAGTTTTCAATAACGAGTTATTGAAAAGCTTTGCTATTTTGCTTTAAGATGTTGATTAATAATAACTAGAAAATGGTTATTAAAACAAAAAAGAGGTTGTCTGTAAAGCTGGTTTACGGACGATGATTTTTACGTGATAACGTCGTAAGAAAACAGGTTGTGTGCTTTTAAAATGAGCCATTTGAAGCGTTTATTTATTTCAAACAATCATAATTTACAAGAAAAAGCTAAAAAAAATATTACATTACATTACATTACATATTAAACTAGTCTGAAGATAAATCTCCGGACTAGAAACACTGCAGCTTCGGAATCTAGGTCCATTTTGCTGATACAACACAAGACATTAATACAACACAGAAAGACAAAGAGAGAAAGAACGAGAGAAGAACATACAACACTGAACTACGTGGCACAGAGGAGGAGACATAGTTGAAAATTGTCTCATGTTATCTAAATCGCCAGCTTAACTGAAAAAAAATATATTTTTTCTTTTCTCATAATATTAATATTTTTTATTTTGAAAGCTCACAAAAAAAATTATATTATTTAAAAGCCAAATATTTCTTCTAAATAATAAAACCATTTTTAAATTTTTACAATGAGCAAAAAGTATTAAAATAATTTATTGAAAACAATAATTTCTTATGAAAAAAGTGAAAAAATCACTTCACACAAAAACTCATTTTTGATACAACAACCTATAATAAATTTTATAACACCTGAAAGCCTATTGCTTCAGCTCAAAATATATATATAGATCATGCCTATTAGACATCTACAAAGAGAGGTAGAATTTTTTGAACTCGATCAAATTTCATTAAAAAAGGCAAAAAAAAAACATTTATTTTTATGTTCCCAGGCTATGGAATCAATTTTTTTGTTTGACAACCTATAAAAAATACATACTATGTGAAAGCTTATTATTTCACCTTTCATATGACGTATCAATCTCATTTCAAGGATGCCTACAAGAGAAGTTAGAATGTTTTAAAGTCAACCATGTGGAATTTCCAGACCGAGATTACGGTACTTCCCACACTGGTGGTTGTTCGGGATGCAACAGATCTCCACTGGTGTTTTGAGGTTTTTCGCAAGTTTCTTGATTTAACATTGTGTAGCTTGTAGTTAGTCTACCGTTATGTGTGATATACCAAATGAAAGGTAATTGTATCAGGATGCTCATAAAAGTTTAATAAAATTTCTATCTGCTCTTGGTAAAAAGTTATAACCTGTTGAATTCTAAAATTTTTTTTTACCGTTATCTCAAAATTGTGTTTACGAAAATGATTGAAATTTCGCACACATATAGTCGTGGTCATGTTCTATCATTACTCTATATATAATATTCCTCTATCTATTAAAGAAAAAAAGATAAAAATAAAAAACGGTGAAAATGGGTTAAAAACGGCCAAAAAACCTGTTTTTTTTTTATTTATTTTTCTCCGTATTCAGTCAAAGCTCTTTTAACGATTCCAATTTTTTGCATATGTATGTGCATTGATCAGCCCTACATGTCCTATATAACTTGAGATTTTTTGATCGCTCCAAAAAAAAGCTAAAAATCAAAAACTACCCAAAAATACCCATAAAAAAGTAGGTATTTTTTAAAAATTCATATTTCGAAACGCAGAGTGTTGAAAAAAAATCGGTATTAGACACCTAATTTTTTTCCCTTCATCTTTCACCTGGCATCTTTAGAATTGTCAAAAAAAATTTCCCCTACCCATAATCAACATTTTGTCAACATTTGATCAACGTTCAAACAAAACGTTTTAGCGGAGTTCCAGAATTTTTTAGAATTTTTTTTTTTAAATGCAGTTAGGTATCCATAAATCAGTCTCCTCTATCTATAGCAAAAAGAATTAACTCTCTACAACCACGCGTTTATATTTTAGAGCAAATTTCATCTTTCCGTTTTACCCCTGTTTACCCTATTAAATGACGGAAATTTTAAAAATCCTTCATTTGGATTAAGCTTTAGGTTATTATCTTTCAAATAAGCTATAGGAGATTTTTGTATCTCTAATAGTTTATTTTTAATTTTTAATTGAAATTTTTGGCCGCACTGCAAAAGTGCGAGAGTGTAACGTTAGAAAATGGCGTCACTTTTTTGTGGTGGCTGCCATGGTTCATCGATTTATAAGAAGTCAAAAAAAAAAAAAACAAATTTATACAAAATTTTTTTTTTATGGCGTTAACGATTTTCACTTTTATTTCATGTATCTAAATTAAACAAATCAAATTTCATACTTCTTTGAAGCTCATTTTAATTAAAGATGTTGTTTTATTCTTATGAATACCTAACGAATTTTTGTTATAATTTTTTTCATACACATTTTCCAAAGTAGTTAGTTCGTTTTTCCACAAGTAGATTTTATTTTCATCATTTTAAGAACTCAAATTGTGTGCACATTATTTTCCACATAATGCAATTACAATTGTTGTTTGTTAAGTTAAGGTAATATTGAAAAATAATATTCTTATTATTCAAGAGGAGGAAGATTAAGCGGATCAGGAATCGGCACAACTGAAATGATTAAAAACAAGAAAGTAAATGTAAACTGCATTATTTTACACATGATTAAAAGAATAACTGCTGAATTGATAGTGCAAAGCTTGCTTTTATATCAGAATTTTGAAAAATTTTATGTGCTTGAATTATTGGATATTAATGAAAAACTACAACTGTTTAAATAATGAAATGAATTTTGTTAATTTTCTTTGTTTATATCCTCACACAATACACAGTGAATACAGTAAGCCTTCATTATTTTGATAATTTTTCATAAATTTTTGTTGAGAATTTGTTTTAACTTTTTGTTTAAACAATAACTTGTTCAATTTTTAATTAATTTTTGATTAAAATATTTATTGAATTTCTTAAGATGTTAATGAAGTGTTCAACTCAAGTTTGTTATTTTTTTTATATTTTGTAAATATGAATATGAATAGGGGAGAAGGGGGTACATTTTACATTTGTTTTTTTAAAGGTTTGTATTTTCGAAAACTTTTAATTCATTCCAATGTTTTGTTTTGTATTTGATTTATTGACTATTCAAGATTATACTAACTAACAGTAAATTTTTTTGTTTTACAACATTTCAACATTAAAAAAAATAATGTTTTCTAAAAAAAGTAATTTTGTCAAAAGTGCCCCGGGATCGGGGAACATTTGACTTTAAAAGGGGTACATTTGACAATGGTGGATTAAACCAAACATCGTGTGCATTGTATTTTTAAAACTATCAGCGGATCTTGCTTGTCTATTGTTTCATTAAAAAAAAATAAATGTTTGGTTTTAAAAAAAATACTAAACAATATAACGAAAAAAATAAATCACAAAATTCATTTTCTAAAAAGAAGAAGAAAAAACAAAAAACCATAAAATATTTCAAAAAATCCCTCCATTTACATCTTAATCAAAATTAATCGACGTCGATTTATTTTTTAATAATTTATTTAATATATAATTTCCTAAAATCAACGTAAAACTGTGCCCCCATTGGAAAAGTCAAAGGTGCCCCGAAAGAGTCTCACAAGTGTTTTTCTTTTTTTTCAATAACTAATACTATTTTTTTTTACAAACCTGGTTTTAATTTACTTAACTTTAAGCATAGTGCTATCAAAATATTGATTCACTATTAAAAAAAACTTTTGTATTAGGTTTAGAAATCGCTATCATACCGGTGGTCAAAAATTAGATCAGAAATACAGAAAACACGAAAACTTGTGGTACTCCGCGAAAAGTTAACGAAAGGCTGCGAAATTTCACAAAGTTTCTTTAAATCAAACTAAGCTTCTTTCTTCATCCAAACTATTCTTTATTAAGGGCACGATCATACCGAAAAACGCAAAGTCAAATGTGCCCCGGTGTCAAATGTACCCGCGCTTACCCTACTTGTAAAGTAATTATTTTATTAATTTGTGCATTGTGTATATTAACAAAGTGTAGTTTACACAGTTGTTTTGCAGTTTTTCATTAATATCCAATAAAAGAAGTTCTTTAAATTTTTTAAAGTTATGATATAAAAGCAAGTTTTCGATTTTCATTGAAGCATTTATTTTGATTTGATTTCAATTTCGAATCATTTAATCATAAAAAAATATTCATGTGTGCAATTCACAAGTGGTTGAAGTGAAACCTTAAAAAATCATTTTTCTTGAAAAAAAATTGCACCATTAAAAAGCTAACAAATTCTCCTGAACAATAAAGACATACTAAAATTTTTACAATGCGCAAAAACTATAAATATAATTTATTCAAAACAATTATTTTTCATGAAAAAAGCAAAAAAAAAAATCTTTTTTTTCTTTTAACACCATTTTTTAAAATGACAACCTATAATAAATTCTATATCATCTGAAAGCTTATCATTTATATGACGTTTCAATCATATTTCTACGATACCTACAAAAGAAGTAAGATTTTTTTTAAAGTCAATCAGGTCAAAATTTCAAATTGATATTACGGTACTTCCTACACTGGTGGCTGGTCATGGGCCAGTGTTTTGAGGTATTTTTCAAGTTTTTCAATTTAAGATTGTGTAATTTGTGGAGCACGTTCCGTGATGTCTGATATATAAAATGAAAGGTAATATTATCAGCATGCGTATTAAAGTTAATTCAAATTTATATGTGCTCCAGATCAAAAGATAAAACGTGTTTAGAAAAAAAAAACATCTTTTCACCGTTATCTCTGGATTTTCAATTTGAAATTAATTGAAATTTTGTAAAATAATAGTTTATTTCATTACCCACCTATAGAATAAATTTCATTCATCTATGTGTTGAAACAAAAAAGTTATAATCGATTAATTTTTCATGCCGCTTTTTCGTTTCATCTTGTTTCAAATCACTATAATACTAAAGAAGTTTTCACTTCAAAAATGCTGCAGTTTACCTTTACTTTTTTTTTGTTACACTGGTCAACAGATTTTTGTTATATTTTGTTACAGAAACCAAGATATGCTCTTCTATAGGTTTTTAAAAAGGACAAAAACTAAATTTTGTCTTTATAAATCCGTGTAGCTAAATCTTTTCAATATCTTTTTTCTTCTTCGAGAAATCTTAAGTTGAAATCAACGTTTTTGGGATATCTCATGTTTGTTTGCTTTTTATAGCAAATCTCGAAAAGTTCTTTACCAATCGCTTTCAAATTTTCATTTCATGGTAAGGAATTTTTAAGTAAACTGATCTTGACTGATTAATTAAGTATAAACTTATTTTCACACATAACAAATTTTAATTTCGTCCTAATAGCTTTGTGTGCAATTTTGTGTATGTGTATTTAAAAAAAACGGATCGATTGCCATTAGACTCTTTAACTGTTTTCAATTGTCAAACTAAAATACAAACAAATAAGCAAATCGTTATTTGAAGGAAAAATAAAATGCACGACTGGGGTCGCACTTATTTGCTCTAATGTTAAAAGTTAATCTAACGATAAAACTTTTTATTGAATAAAATTTGGGGAAATTTTAAATTTTATGTTTTTAAGGAATTCCATAAGTAATGTAAAAAAATAAAATCTATTTTTATAATTTAATAACTTCCGTTTTAAATGATCTTACACAAAAACCAAGTGTGCAAAAAAGTAAGTACGAAAAGGAATTTTTAGAAAAACAAATTTGAAAATCATTAGAGCCGTTTTTTAAAAAAATATTTTTTTATATGTACATATATACAAATTTCATAACATTTTTTTTAAGAATTTTAAATAAAATAATAAAAAGAAATTTCTAAAAATTCATCAAAAAATTGATTTTCAAAAAAAAAATTAATTGAAATATTTTTTTTTAAATCAAAAAATGTATTTTTTTTTTAAATTTTGTAAAATTTATATATAACCGTTATTTAAACTTTTTTAAATACAAATTTTGGTTGAAATGGGCTATGTTGTTAACTAGAAATTCATCAATAAAAAAAGCCGTTCTAAGGCAGGTACCGTTAATAACTGTGCCTAAAAAAAAATATTTTTTTATTTCAAAAGTTTGCTCTAATCTCTAATGTGTAATACTACACGCAAAAAAATTATATCAAAATCGTTAGAGCGGTTTTCGAAAAAAAAGTATTTTTCTATTTCCGGTAGGTATATAACAGGTCGGTATCTGCTGTTAGTTTTTTTTTGCATTTTTTTTTTTGTGGCATTTTTCATCATCGTAATGTCATGTCAGATTGTTATGTCCAGTTCGATTTTCTTTTTTCGAATTCTAAACTTGCCCTATATTGCAAGCAAAAATTAAAAGCAAAATATTTATAAAAAAACGATTATTTTTAAACTCTACAGATTTTAAAATTATTTTCAAAAAAATGCATTTTAATTAAAAACTCAAATGTACTTTATTTTTCTTATATTTTTGTACAATATTAATTATACGTACATATATTGATCAACTTTAGGTAATTTTGAAATAATATTCTTATTCATAATCAGGATGGGGTATTTGAGATGGAAGTGACCCACAGATAATTAACAACAATAAAGTAGAAAGCTGTAACATTTTGTTGCACATGATTAAGCGATTTGATATTGAAATCAAAATAACTGCTTTATCGAAAGTCGAAAGCTTGCTTTTATATGAAAATATTACAAGATTTAAGATGTTTGTTTAATTGGATATTGATGAAAAACTGCAGCAACTGTGTAAATATTGAAATGGGCTTTGTTCATTTTGTTTATTAATATTTACACACAATGCACAAGGTAATACAATAAATCTTTGACAATTTTTAATTATTTTTTATTGAGGATTTTTACTTTTTTTTCAAAAAATAATTTTTTTTTTCATTTTAAATCAATTTTTAAGAATAATGTTTAATTAATTTTTTTTGATGATTATGTTCTTCTTTTTTACATTGTGCGTGGATATTTAAAATTTTGTAAAATTTCTGATATAAAATCAAGCTTTCGAATATCGATGAAGCAGTTATTTGGTTGTTTTAAAATTCCATAATAAGATAATTTTCTCTAAAAATTAAAAATTTAGTTTAAGAAGTTTAAGAATTATTAAAAAATTGTTAACAATTTGGTAATATGTATTGGTTTCGTGTAGAAAAAAAAATTCGAGGTTTTAATCAAAACCAACATTACGATAATGTAGAAGATCAAAAAAGTGGTTTTGATCATGCCGTCCGTCGGTCTGTGCGTCTGTGCGTCCATCTGTATATCGAGCTAGGGCCTAAACGGATGGATGGATTTGCTTGAAACTTGGTACAGATAACTTTTACGTAATTCCCTAGACCCGTTTTTTTTATTTATTTAATATCTCCATTTTAACGCATATCTCCCATATAACGTTTTCGAGGTATTACAATTTTCTCGAAAACGGCTCTAACGATTTCGATTAAATTTGTTGTACGTAATACTCTTATTGATTCTAACAAAACTGCGTTTTTAGTTTTTCTCAAAAAATGCGGAGTACGGAAATATGGCGTTGCCGTTTTTCAAAAATTGACATATTTTTAAAGTTCATATATTTCATCAAAGCATAAGTCAATTTTATTCAAAATTTATAGACATCATTTTGAAGTGTCGAATGTAAAAAAAATGTATAAAGAAGTTTTTGAAAAAAATTTTTTAATAGGTTTTTTGAAAAAAAAAAAATTTAATATAATTTTTTTTAACTTTCAATTTATTTTTAGTATTTTTTCCCGACACTAAACAAAATCTTAAATTTTCAATAGATATTTATACTTTGAACTACAAGATCAAGAACGTGCGACCCAGTCGTGCATTTGATTTGAATATAGACACCTCTTATAATTATATTAAGTAGAAAAAAATGGTCGCACATGCGTTTCGAAAGTCAAAATATGAGAAATTCCTATTTTAATTTGTTTGTTCCAGTTCATATAATTTTCAAATAATATATTATTTCTTATTCTAATTCAGGAGGGGGAGTGATTGGTAGAACTGGAATGAAAGTCACAAAAATACTAACAAAAACAAAGTAAAAGTAACAGCATTTTGTACATGATTTAGTGGTTTGAAAATTAAATCAAAATAACTTCTTTACCGAGAGTCGAAATTTTGCTACTATGCATAAAATTTTTTAACAAAATTTAAACAATTTGTGTTTTTGATGCCAAAAATTGCAACTGTGTACCTATATTTTTTTTAAATACTTTTTTTCAACAAAAACAAAAAAAAAAAAAAGACGAAAAAAGTTTGTATGCCATTGAAGAAATTATTATAAATGAATATGTAAAACGACCCCAGCAAAATCCCGAAAACCCAAAATTCCAAAAATCTCAAATCCAATAAACCTCAAATCCAGAAAATCCGCAGTCCTGAAAGTTTATAATCTCCGAAATCCAAAATACAGAAAAAAAAACCTAAAATCTCGAAAACCCGAAACCCAAAATCCCGAATTGGAAAACGAAATCCCGAAAAAATATCCATTAAACGAAAAATTTGCGTAAATTTTTCATTTCGGATTTTGGCCTTTCTAGATTTTTTTAGGATTTTTCAAATTTTCGGTTTTCAGAATTTTGTTGTTTCGGGATTCTGTTTTTTTTTTTTAAATTTTATTTTAATTTAAATTAAAACTAGATTAATACTTTAGCATAAAAAATCTCGTTTAGATTGAATAAGTCGTTTGGAAGATCACAAAAATTAAAAAAAAAAAAGAAAAACGTTCTAAAGCAGGTACCGTTAATAATGATTTCCGAAAAAATCTTTTTTCATCAAAAAATAAATCTTGTTCAGAAAATTATGTTTTTTTAAAATTCTAAAACACCGTTATTTTTGGTCCTTCAAAAATGAATTCCAAAAACTCCTCTGCACAATATCCAAAAACTACCAAGTTTAAAAATGAAGTTTGGAACTAGAAATGGACCGTACAGAAAAAACTATTCTCTTATTTCTCATTCTTCAACTTTCTGCTACATCTGCAAACATCGTCCAGGATAATGTACTGGTTAACCCAAACCATAAGAATTTACGATTTTTATTTCGATTCGGGCTTCAACCACTCCGCCAGCCTTAAACATCTCTCTCAACAGCTCCACTAATGAGGTGGGAAGACATAAACATAAAGTTTTTCTATCAACACTACTTTTTCTTTGTGTCCTTTTCGACAAGGATACACAGACCTAATAATTATGACATGAATCACGTCATAATGTGAGAGTAAAAAAAAAACAAGTATGATTTCCGAACCCGTTGTCATAACAATATTTTTTATAAGCCCCTTTTGGCACCTTAAACTCGTCCTTATTTTTCAGATTGTGTGTTTGCCAGGATATGTGCTTTCATGAATGTGAGAAAAAGTTTTTTCTCCAAAAAAGAAGAACACTTTTTCGATTGTCATTGGATTTCTCATTTGTTGTTTGCCTTTCAATTTCTTCATTGGAGAAGAAGAGAAGAACAACTTCTTGTTGCAAAGCACCAGCAAAAACTATGTATGGGAAAAGTAGGTACATTTATAAGAATAATCCTGTTGCTTGCTTCCGGATTCCAATATACTTCTGTTTCGAAGGATATTACCAATACAAACTACCCCCATCCTGAATCCTGAATCAGTAGGTAATAGTACAAGAGAAGGGAATAATAATATTTTTTATTTTCTTACTTTCCTTATGCTACAATTTCTCCCATATAATAGATATGAGAGGATGATGAAGACACGAATGAGAGGGGGGCGATTACAAATAACTTTTCAGCGAAATATATGTGAAAAGTTTTCCAATTCCAATTTTCCAAGTTGCCAGTAGTTTTTGGAAGTTAATCGGGTTTTATATCCTTTCTCGAATAAATCCGAGTCGACATTTATTGGCATTGAAAGCTGAGTGAAAATTATTTCATACAATGTGTGTATTTAAGATTTTTTTTTCTATTAGTTTTTGTTTCTTTTTGTGTTCGTCTTTTGTCTTTCTTTTTTTTTTCGTTATGTTTTGGAAGATTGATTTGGATATGGAAAATATTTTTAGGATATAAATAATTTATGTTTTTGGGAATATTGTTTTCTGTTTTTTTTTTTTAGTTCTTTTCTTTTTGATTTATGACTTTTTTATAAAAGTGTTGAAAAGGATATACATACATAACTATTATTAATAAGCATCATCAACGCTAATAGTAGAAAATAAAATTATACTTGTATTTGGCGGGAATAGGGACAATAATGGGAGGAAATAATCTGAAAAATAAAAATAAGAGCTAATTCTTCAATGATTCACCTTTGATTCTGACAGGGTTGTAAAAAATATTTTTTTTTTAATACAAATTAAAAACAAAAACATTTATTCCAGCTGAAAAATATTTGAATCGAAATAAATGTTATTGCAACTCAAAAATATTTGCTTTGAAAATACAAATTTTATTGCAAATAAAAATATTTTGCATTAAAAATAAAATGCACGACTGGATCGCTCTTGTAGTTCCAAAACCATATTCAACTTAATTTTATCATACAAACAGTCTTTGAAAAATTTTAAACAAAATATTTTTTTTTTTATTCCATAACGATTTTGGGGAAGATGATTTAAAAACGGAAAATGTACCTACCATATTTTCACTATCCATATTTTTTGAGAAAAACTAAAAACTTAGTTTTGCTAGAATTACTAACAGTATTAAGTGCTCCAAATTTAGTTGAACTGTTTAGAGTCAATTGCAATAACTCAAAAACTATGCACACTTTTTAAGTGAGGTAATAGAATAGAAAAGAAAACAAAAAAAAACCTTGGAAATTACAAAAAATTATCTGTACCAAATTTCAACAAAATCTGTTCACCGACACGCACAGATCGACGGACGTTATGACGAAAACAACTTTTTTGGACTTCTTTATCGTCATAATGTTAGTTTTGAGTTTTGATTAAACCTTCAATTTTTTTTTGACACGAAACCAATTCTTGCCCTACTATAATAGGGAGAGTCAAAATTTGTCTGCATTGATGAAAAAACAAATTCAATGCAAAATGTGTGTATTAAATATTTTTTTTTAACATTCGTCGAATTTCTTATAATTTTCACTATTTGGCCTTAAATTATGTTCAATGTTATAGAGGACATAGCTTATGTATAGTCAGATAGTCAAAATTGTAAGAAATTCGACGAAAATTAAAAAAAAAATTTTTATTTGCAATAAATTTTTTTTTAATGCAAAATATTTTTATTTGCAATACAATTTTTTTTAATGCAATTTATTTTTGCAATTTTTTTAATTTGTAATTGAAAACAAATGCATACAAAAAAATATTTTTCTTAAAATTAATTTTTTATTCTTAAGCTTTGAGAAAAAATTCCGCTTCTTTGAAATGATAAAAACGCGTGTGAAATTGACTACGTATGTACAAGAGCATGATATTTTTAAGATAATTATTGCAATATAAAAATATTACCTTCTATGAAAAAAAATATATTCTCAAAAAATAATAAATTTTTTAACATACACTGAGGGAAAAGCCACCATAAAACAAAAAGAAATCAATGAAAAGCACATTGATTTAACTATTATTCGGAATGAAAGATGAAAATTTTAAAATCAACGTGGAAAAAAAGTTAATTTTTGATGGTTTCGTATCTTAAAGTCACATAAATCAAAGTAGTTCATCTTTGAAACAACGAGGTTTCAACTTCAATTTATTTTTTCCCTCAGTGTACCTACATAACACTAGTTTACAAAAAAATACAAATTTTTTGGACACCAAGTGCAATTATACTTTTCGTATAGATTTTAGCCCAGAGAACTCGAAAATCTTATCTAAAAAATATTTATGAATAGGTTTTCGAGATATGATTTTTTAAAGTTTTTTGTCGTTTTTTTTTCCCTCATACTTAGTATTCGGGCTATATCTTGAGTAATAAACAACTAATCTGAACAGAAAAACCGGTTCCTGAAAGCTGATCAAATAATCAACAAACACTGGAATAACTTTTTTGGGTCACTCCAAAAGTTTAAGTGCATTGTATCAAAACACTTAAAAAAAAATCTTTTTTTTAAAGGAAATTTTTGCAAAAAAAGAGTTTCTTACTGACAAAAAAATCTAAATCTTGCGAATCCTCATTGTTTTATATTTTTTATGTGTATAGTGCACTTTTTGATAACAAGATAGTTTTCTTCAAAATCTATGGACAAGTTATAAAGATATGAAAAAATTTTTGTAACGATCAATATTCTCGACTTTTTTTTGTTATTTTTTGTGTTTTCATCTATAACTTGAAAAGGAAGCCGAATATGAAAATTTGTATTATGTAATTTTTTGTAGATAATTAAATTTCCTATCGATATGTGTCCTTAAATTAAGATTTAAAATAAAAATATTGTAAAAAACTAATGAAAATCTATTCGCAAAAGAGAAAAACATGACATTTTTGGTGTTTTTACTAAATAGGCTATTTTTATCATTTAAGCATTTATAGATATTGAACATGTAACGGAGAAAAGAAAATACTTTATTTTTCAACATAATGGTCACAAAAATTGAATACGGCTAAAATTGGATAAAGTATGGACTTTCTAAATCTACTGTTTTTGGTCTCTTTGATCCATTTTTCTTTCTATTAGAACAAAAACCTACAAATGGGTGAAGAAAATCAAATCAATTTAGCTGAAACTGAGACGTTCAAAGAAAAAAAAACTAAGTTTAAATTGCTCCAATCGCTCCAAAACAAGACCAAAAATAGGTAAAAATATTATTTAAGTTCGTCAACACCAATCCTTCAACTTAATGCATCTTCAAAGTCCGATACACTTGATATTAAATCACTATTCCTTTCCATTAAATATAATGTCCATTTTGACCAGGTGTCCTTATCGGTAACTACTATTCGCAAAAGGTGGTAAATTGTTATCTACGAACGTTTATATATGCATTAAGCCCAATAACCAATAAGCTATTCAATTTTGAACAACTTAAATACCTAATCTTAAAGCAAATTTAATTGAACCGTGACTAAGAACGTTTTCAATATTAAATCCATTTCAATGAATAATATAATCAGCATTTCATTACATCCCAAAAGGAACCGAACCACTCTCTCTCTCTCAAAGTGGCATCATCATCATCGCTCCTTTCACGCGAAACACACGCGATTTAAATCACCTGATTATATGGGCTAATTAATTTCCATCGCCCGGTATGTCGGTCGGTCGGTACGGTAGGGTGGGCCGACTTTGGCCCAATTCGTCGTCCTGTGTCGGCCGGCCTGCAACCGGTGAACGTGTAGACCGAAATTAATTCCAACACAGCACTTTTCCACATACACAAATATATTTACCCTACATGCAGAGGTATTTATATATTTTGTATGATGACACTCGAGGTATGTGTGTGTGCGGGGCGGAAAAGTGGAAGAAAATGAGCATTAATTATTCAAAGGTGGACATTTGTCGGTCTGGCAAATGCAGATGCAAATCAAGCCGACAATGAGGACCACCGCACTCGCCTTGAACTATATGCAAATAGACAAAACCACACCTCGAATCCGAATCCGAATCCGGAACCGACCGACCTCGGACTCTCTTCTGACTCACAGTCTTATAGACCACCACCGACCACCTTGCCAGATGGACAAAGTGCATGTGGATAATTGTTTGGTTGTATAATTTGCATCAAGGATATATTCTATGCCGTTTTGTCTAAGTGAATTTAATTCTCCTTATTTTATGTCAATACAAAATGCATTCTCTCGTCGTCCTTGCCCCTTTGCTGAATGTTTGGAATTTTCCCAAGCGAAATTGTTTAAATAATCGAAACATATGGACTTTAGAGTTTACGAAGATACACACACTCAAACCCTTTTTGCACCCCCCAAAACTGACAGACAGACAGAAAGCTCTTTGGGTAATTTGCGTTAAGAAATGCTTGAACGGACCAAAGGCAAATAATCCCAGGACGAGAGAGAGAGAGAGTGCGAATTGTTTGTCCTGTCAACGAGATGATGGTTAAAGGTGTGCATAAGATTCAAAGCCCTCCGAGTGGCATCGCATGCACCACAGCACAACTATTTAACATTAAACTGCGAACGCTTAGGTAAATATAAAATTTGCTCTGTTTGATTCCACTTCTGCTAATGATCAATGGGACTAAACAATTTGTCACAAATATGGTGACAAAGGTGCATAAGCTAAACGTAAATTTGCACAAATTCAAGTCGTATGTTTGGTGTATCCTCGTGAGAAAGCTTAAACCTAATGACGACGATGGGTGTACAACGACATTACTGCAATGATTGTGTGTAATAAATAATTATTTGTATTGGAGTTACGGTTTTGTGTCATATTTAGATAACAAATGATGTTTATCGACAATCAGCGCAAAGCTAATGGTTTCAAGTTTAGTCGAAAACTAAATACTTGAGAGAGAGAGTTTACTTAGAGTTGAAGCTAAAAGGACAAATCTATAAACAAACTAATTAACAATTGAAACGTAGTTAAAATATGGGTCAGCCTTTATCTGAAGACTAAACGAGCTACAATTTATATTTTTACCGACTTCCAAAAAGGAGGAGGTATTCAATTTGTCTGAATTTTTTTGTTTTATTTTTTTTATGTTTGTTACCTCTTACCTTTGGACTAAGTGAACCAATTTTGATACTTCTTTTTGTATTGGAAAGCTGGTGCCTGCAGTGTGGTCCCGTTATGGCTACAGAAACTATGAGAAAACCCATAAAACCCAGTTTTGATCCATGGAAGTCGGTTTTGTTTTTTTGATAAAAATGATTATTTGTGTCTATGTTACATTATGTATTGTATCATAGGTGTCATTTGAAAACTATTTTTGTGACCTCGCGCCTGTCAGTACAACTCATAAAAAACTAGAATGTTTAGTTCAGTCGTGTTTCTATGAGATATTATTTTTTCTTAAATAATATTGACGGTAAAATGGTGGCCCAACACTACAGAAATGTTAATGAATAACATTTTATCAGCCATCTTAACCGCAAAAATATTTGTTAACTCCCGGTTTTAACAAGAAAAATAAAAATGTTTTTTATTTTGTAAGCCAACACATTAGCCCAAAATACTCAAAAATTTACTAACTCGTATTTAAAAAAAAAAAATTATTTTTCTAAAAACAAATGTGAACTTTGTTTTAAAAATCCAAAAATATTTTTTTTTTTTTGAAAAAAGTATACTTACTCTATAAGGCAAGTATTGGTTTAGTGTCACATAAAATTTTCGAGGTTTCAATCAAAGCCGTACGTCGCACAATAGTGCCTTTGGTGTTTTTTTGGTCAAAACTAATATGCACGGCCATTTCTTAACAAAAAGTCTTGAAATTTGGTACACTGAAGGATATTAGTATAGAAAATACAAAAAAGCTGCCAATTTTGTTTTTATTCAAAATGATGGCTCCAAAATGACGGATAGAATGAGTGTTTAAACAGAATTTTCCTTTTCAAAACATTAAATAATCCTAAAATTTGGGTAAATTCATCTCAAAAAGATGAATGAAAATATTCAATGAGACAAAATCAAAAATTTTGAAAACTGAGTTCAAAAACTGCCTCTTATTACCTACACTATTTTATGGATTTTTTTTTAATAAGCACAATTTTGAAATCTCATATTTCATAAAAAAAATAAATGTTTTGGGGTTTTATGGCTGCCAACTATGTTTTAAAGTAAATATTAAAAAAAAAAAAAAAAACAATAGATAGGTAGGTACTATGAAAAATTACAATGAAACTGAGTTTTTATTATTTCGGTGAACCAAAATATACTTTTCTAATAGATTTGAGCATTCTAATTCAAATCCCAAGTAAAAAAAATATCTATGACGTCACATTTCGAAGATAAAAACTCATCTTGAACTTCTAATATCTAAAAAAAAAAATAGATTCATAAACTGTCGTTTACAAGTAAATGAGAAATGGAGAAAAGGGTTATATGACAGGCACCGCTAATAATAATGTTTCAAAGAGTACATTTTATTTCAAAAGAACCTACGACTTTTTTTTAATAAGATTTTAAGATTGACACAGGTATACTGGTACACGGACGGATGGGCAGACGGTCACACTATTCAAAATGTTGGGGTAATTTCTACAAACATTTGAGTTAAGTATACACTGAAAAAATTATTATTCTTAAAAACTATGAATCTTGTTCATAAACCAAAATTCATACATTTTTAAGAAAAATTCATTAAATTTAAGCACAAATTCTTAAAAAAAAAGTTTAGATTTAAGAAAAATTCATAAAATTTAAGAATCAGTTTTCATAAAAATTTTCCTATGGAAAAAATTTTAATTAATTTTTTTTAAGAACAAATACGAAGGTTTATGAATAAATAACTTCTAGCTCCAATTTGAATGAATATTTTGCTGAATCATAGAATCTGGACATACTTTTATGAATGAAATTCACTATTATTTTCCATTCAGTTGTATTTTGAGTTAAAATAATTTTTAAAATTGACTTTTTTCCCTTCTAAAATTGAGAAAAATCTATTTTTAAAATTACATTTGTAAGGAGTTCATAAATTTTGTGTTTTTAAGTATTTTTTCTTAAAATGAATGTATTTTTTCTTAAAATGAATGTATTTTTTCATTAATTGAAAAATAACTAAAATTTTACCGTTATCCTGCATTCGGTATTAAGAACTTATTCTTAAAATCTAAGAATCTGTTCATACTTTTTAAGTTCGAAATTCATATTTTTCCAAAATTTAAGAATTAATTCATTAAATTTTATGAAAGTATACATATAATTTATGAAAAAATTCTTACCTTTTGAGTTTTTAAGTATATTTTCTTAAAGTCTATGTATTTTTTCATCAATCTAGAAAATAATAACTGTTGTTTTGAATCTATGCCTTAGAAGGATTTCTCTGCGGATTTAGTTTAACATCTGATATTCAAAGTGGACGGTCGTTGCCGAAACAAATTTGTGAATAAGAAACAATATTTATTATGTGTTATGCATTTTAAACCACGTTAACAATTTTGAAGAGTATAAAACATTCAACAGTTGAAATTATTGTTGGTTCACGTTGCCTCTTTCTCATATACTTAGATAAGTATAAAAACATAACATGTTAAACATTTCTTTCTTTTATATATTAAATATATTTTAAATTTTTTTGTAATAGGTACATAATTTAGATACTTTTGTCAAATGAGTAGGCACTTGAGTAATCTTCAATTTGAGACCATGTTATTTTCGCAAAAAAGCGAATTATAATAAAACCGGCAAAAGGGCACTAAATACTGTTTCGTAAAAACCATCTTAAAGGCTGTTTGCAACAGATCCAGTACATCCGAAGTTGTCATTGCAGAATAAAGCAAACACATCATGTTTGGAAAACATAGAATTTAGTAAGTGTTGCATGTTATTTAATTCCTTTAAATATTTAAATTTTGTTTTAATTTTGTTTTATTCTATATAATGATGTATCTACCTAATTTTTTTATATTGTAATCTTTCCCCAACTTATTCAATTTTGTATTGTTTTTTCTTTCAGCTGCAGAGCCTAATGCTGCCGATTACAATAAGGTAAAAGATAATTCTACCTCCTATTTCGATTTTTTGAACCAAATATTACATAGTCATTTTACTAATACAAACTTTTTTTTATCTTTCCAGATGATGCATCAATTAAAAAAGAAAAATTAAATTTAAAAATTAATGTATAGTGACAGTGACCAATAAAACATTTTTATTACGTTTAAACTCAATCATTTCTTTTATTTTTAAAAATTATTTCATTTGTTTGTTTTAGATTTTGGGTTGTTTTCTTTGGCTGTTTGTTTGATTGGAATACAATTTTTTTCAGGAACAAATTAAATACTTGGAATGGTAATGTATATTATATGCATCTATATAAATAAATGCATACATTTTAATGAAAAGTGTATTACATTTTATGAAAACAATCATAAAACTTTAAGAAAAATTCATAGTTTTTATGATTTGTTTCATAAAATTTAAGCAACATTTCATTTAAATTTTAACGAAATTTATGAAAAAAATCATAAAATTTAAGAAATAATCTTAAAATGTAAGAAACTTTTCTTAAAATCTAAGAAACTTTTCTAAAAATCTAAGAAACTTTTCTTAAAATCTAAGAAACTTTTCTTAAAATCTAAGAAACTTTTCTTAAAATCTAAGAAACTTTTCTTAAACATGTTCAAAACTTTCCAATTCGTTTATGAACAGAATTCTTAAAATTTAAGAACTTATTCTTAATTTTTAAGAAATATTCATTCCCTTATGAATTTGTTCTTAAAAAGATTCTTAAATTTAATGAATTTTTACATTGGCTCATTTGCCATGAATTTTTACATTAATTTAATGTACAAATTCATTAATTTTATGTACCTTTTTGGTTCAGTGTACATACATTAAAACTTTATTTAAAATACCGTGACTGTATTAAATTTCCAATTCTCATACAAGATTAATTGAAATTTAATATTTTTAATTAAAAATCAAGGATATTCTGTTGATTTATAGTTTATTATGACAATGTTTTTTCTTTTTCTTTTTTATTATATTAGGTATTTCTTTCTTACTTCTTTAAAATGAAACAAAACATTATTGAAAATGATTATTTACCATAAATAAAATAATGGTGGTATTATTTTCTCTATATTATCTGTTTCGAAAATTGTGTCAAGTTCCGACTAAGTTTTGTTAGTAATTCACACGTTTTACTTCGAAAAAACACAATTCACCTTATAATTCACAATTTTATTTTTTTATTTTTATATCAAAAAGAGTAACCCCCAAATGAATCATTTTTATTTTGAACAAAATAATTTTATAGATAGGTAATTTTTGAGGATAGGTACAGTACCTCTAAACTCTTCTTTAAAATGACTGCTGCTTTCGTTTAGGCTCTTAAGAAAAAAAATTATTTCAAAACTGTGTAATCAGATCGAAATATTGAAAACTAAACAATTTTAACTATTTTCATTTTAAACTCTAATCTAATTTGCTACAATTTATATTAGTTTTCGATAGTTTTTAACATCACATTTTTATTTTTAATTCGACGTAAAATCATTTTAATAATAGTTAAATCAAATGGATTTGCGTTGAGTTTATTTTTTTAATTTTAAGGGTTCAATAAGCTACAAAGAATATGTTTGGATCTTTAGAAACTTGTAGCTAGGTATTTGAAAATTTTTTTTCGAAAATTATACCTAACTTAGGTAGACTACAATTTGTTTTATGTGTGGATTATTTAATTACTAAACAACATAAGCTTTTTATTTTTTTTTTATTTGCGTAAAAGATTTTTGAGTACTAACAATGGAACTAGTACTAATTCTAAAAGTTTTTGCGAAGAACTCATTTTGTATCTCATCAGCACTAAAAGTCTTAAAAGGTCTATTTTTAATATTTTCATCTTTTTAATGGGTCATTAAGAGAATATCTAAACCAAGAATAGAGCACCCATAACGTAACATATGCATTTTAAATTTAACTAAAATAATTTAATTAGAGGGTTTCTTCCATCATACTTCATACTCAACCGTAATAAATGTTATAGAGTGATGAAGTGATGACACCAAAGGGCATCTCACCGTGTATATAGCCATAAACATCATATATCCTTATAATATCATCATTCTATTGGTCTCACATTCTCAAAAAGCGAACACAATATTATCACCCACTAAAGTCTCTGACCCCGAAAGAAAACCCGACCTACACATCATAACCTTTCCACACACACACATCCCATAAACCATATCATATGCTTCATAGGTACCTTATCAACAAGGATATTAAATTCATGCAAAAATATACCAAATAAAATAATGTCTGTCTGATGGTCGGTTGGTCGGTCTCTATGGCGTATACATAATCAAATAGTTAGTCCATAAGACAAACATTTTTCCAAAAAAAAAAAAGAGTTTTCCAAGTAATAAAATCAAAGTCAGACAAGACAACACACAGGACTAATATAAAAACAAAAATAGAAAGAAAATTGGGTAATGACTTTGGATGTATTGAAAGAGTAAAGAAGAAGAAACTTTTACCCCATCCCTTTCAATTCGACATTATTGAGCGTCGTTGTAGGAAAAAGAAAAATAATAAAATCACCCAGATGATGGTCATTAGACCGAAAAGTAATTTCATTTTATGAAACTTCAATCTGTTTCACCAGCCGAAAATTGTTCCAAAGAACCTTTTCCTCTATATATTACTCCAACTTCTCTCCTCCCTCCTCCTACACAAATCTACTATTCTTCTTAACTATCGACTGTCCATGTTATAGAAAGGATATAAAGGACGAATTCAGATCAGAAAATTCCTAGAAGTAAAACAAATCAACAGCGAATTTTACTGCTTCCAGGCTAAGAAGCACAATCACGAGTTTATAGATTTGCAACGAAATATCTTCGGGTTGTTTCTTCTCTATGTTCTCACCTTAAAGGTCCATACAATGTTGAAAAACATCAAATTCGATAAGGACATTTCTTCACAAAAAAAAATAACAAAACAATACTCTTTTTGTCATCGTGTAGTATAGTTTAACACCTGGGAAAGAATAACTGACTGTGATATAATAAAATGTCCTTCTTCCACTTCGTGAAACGTGGAAAAGGACATAAATTTGATTTTAAAATAAATTTTAATAGAATTCCATCTAAACAAGGATAGAGTTCAAATAAACACCCACCAAAAAAGGGGGGAGAATCTCTCCCCAATACCGGTACTATGAACGGGACAAAATTCAAAGTCGCGCGAAATTGCTTTACTGTTCAATTTAAAGTTTTTAAAAGGTTTTCAATGGAAGAGTCCTTTATTTTTGTCCATCATCATCCTTCCTTTTATGAATTTCTCTGTGTGTAAGGGTAGGTGTCTTTTACTATCTCTTTTATACCAGAAAAGAGTGTAGATTTTTGATGTCCTTGTCCTTGTGCCCATATTTGCCAACAGTTGTTCTATAGTCTCCCAGAGAGTACCTCTATCCTATCCAAAGCAAGCCGATCCAGAAGAGTGTTGTGTTACATTTCAGACGAAGAAGGACAATTTGACAATTCAATTATACGGAAACAAAAACGTTTCTAACTTATGAAAGCTGGCTTTGGAACCTCTATAAAAGGAGAGATGATACCAATCTACACCTTCCATATCTATACCTTACACAAACACACCACCGCACATCCTCTTGATGTTGAGATATACGCAACCAAGCAGCTCGAGTATTAAATCAAAGGAGACCAAAACCATCAGAGAGGAGCAAAAATTCTAAAGCAAGTGAAGTGGAAAGCGTTTTATGTGCTCGCGCGTGCAAAAGGTATTCCATCCTATCATCCAACCGAAGTAACAAAATTGTATTAGCATCTTTTCCTTTCGTAATAAGCAGCTAGAGCAGGTGTTGTTGGTTTTATTTTTTTACAAAAAAACACAAAAAAAAAACAGGATACTCTCCTTCGCATTAGGACATTTTATTTAAGAAATTTAATTTGTTAAAGGAAAATGTTTTATATATTTATTTTGAAATTGAAACAGAAGCTAGATGGGACTCAAACCATCATCTCGGAAGACAAAGAGGAGAAGAGGTACCGCCGCCGGTACCTAGTTGTGTTGGTAATTAAAATGTTTCAAATGAATTGCTATAGGAATGCGGAAGAAATGTTTAGGAGAAATTTGCTGCGTATCTATACCATACTTTTTTTTGCATTGTTTTTTTTAGGGGGATAGAAACAATTTTTGAAAAGTAATCAAGAAGAGTTTTTTTTTTGTTGTAATTTTGATATTTTAAGGATTTCATTAAGACGATTTCATTGCTAATTAAATTTAAAGTTCCTTAAAAGGATATAATTATAGGAAGAGAAAATTAAGGAAGAACCTATTAAAGATTTGCTTTTTATGCTGAATATTGTTATTTTCAAAGGAAAATTTTTGCTGTATTATGAACTAATTTAGATGGAATCATAATATTTTTTAATGAAATCAATAATTGTCTTTGGAAGATTTTAAAAGTAATTTAATTTGTCAGAATGAAATAATGTATAAAATGTGAGTTTTCTATTTTATGGACTCTTTTAATTTATTTTTTAAATTTATGATTTCTAATAGAGTTTTAAGCTCAAAAATTTAAAAAAAAAATTAATTAAAAACAATTTTAAATTTTAAAGAGTTTACAAAAGAAAAAAACTAAAAGTACCCACATCATTATTTATCTATTGAGTTTGGTCAACAAAACAATATCTGTAGAAATTAATAAAATATTTAAATCAAAAATTCTTGTAAATGAAATAAATTTATTGTTTCAAAATGAAGTTAAAAGTGTTCTCAAAAAAAAAATAAAAAATAAAAAATACAAAACAACAATACAAAACGGTCAAGTTCATTTAAATATTTACACAGATTGTTGCAGTATTTCATCAATATCAAATAATATCACAAGGTCTTTAAATTTTTTAAGATTTTGATATAAAAGCAAGCTTTTGACTTTCGATAAAGCAGTTTATTTTTATTTTGACTACAAATTACTTGATCATAAACAAAATGATGCAGTTTATTTTTACTTTCTTGTTGTTAATTATTTTTGCAACAATTCCTATTAGGCCACAAATTCCTCCTTAAATAAAAAAAACAAATAGAGTATAAAATTACCTAAACTGGATCAACATGAATTTTAGTACCGACTTAAAATGATAAAATAATAAATAAAGCTTCAAAGCAACAAAACATTTTAAGCTTTTTTTTCTAAGACTGATTAAGTTTTTACATAAGTACAAAAAAGCAAAAAGCCATGAATGTATGTATATTTATCAATTATTTCATCATAATTTCTAAAATACTTATCATAATTTGAAAATAATGATGTGTATCTTTGAAAATTTCTTTCTCGTGCGATAGTTCTTTAATTCTTTAACCCATTTCCGGCGGCTACCAGTTCCAGTTGACTTAGAAACTTGAAATTTTACACACTATCTGTTTTTGGCCCAATTAGAGGAAATCTGAAAAGCTCTTGGTTTTCCAGAAAATTCACGTTGCGTTTTCGCAACGTTAGCCGAATTTTGCGAACTTTGGTTCCTTATTTATTCTGAAGCAGTACAGTACTACAAAATTGCAAACTTTGACAAAATTGTTCAGAATTTTAAGGTAAATATTTATGGTACCTACATTTTTGAAACATAATTTCCAATTTATTTCTGGTTTCTAAGCTTAATCGTCAGTCTTTTTGGAATTCTTAAAAAGATTTTCAGTTAAAATTAAAAAAAAAAAAAAACAATTTTAGGTTTTTTTTTTAATATTTCAAATTTTTGTTAAAAAAAAAAGGAATATTATGAAAACGGGTTTAGGAACTTTGTCGAAATTGGCATTTTCTTAAAAAATGTCATACCAATTAATTTTTAATTTTTAAGAAAATCTTTATAATTTTTAAATATTTTTTTTTTTTTTTATAAAAATTCTTTTATACACAAAAAATCAAATATCATACTTCTTTTCGTGGTCAAAATCATTGTTACTATGAAAACAATTTTTTTACTTTTACAACAACTTACGAAATTCTTTGAAAAATCAAGTGTTATATTTTTCTTAATTTGTTTTTCATCAAAAGCTTTACTTAACAATAGAGAATTACAATAATAACTTTATTGTCAAATCGCATGTTAAGAAGTTCACTGTGGTGTATGCGTACTATTTGTTTTCTATGGAAAATTAAATAGAGTCAGTGTTAAATTACTTGAAGAAAAGATAAAATTTTCTTGCAGCATTCTATAAAGCATGTTTATTATGTCAACATTTTTTTGAAAGTTTTTTTTTTCAATCCAAAAAAAAAATTGTCTTTCAGAAACCTTTTCAATAATTTTTGTTTTTTAATTCTAAACCTTTTATTCGTTTAAAATTGTATTAATAGAGCCTAAAACACTTGCTCCACAACATGCATTGAATAGCATACCTTTCATAATTTACTTAATTAATAAGTAACAAATTCTCAAACTTTTATGTGTAAACCACATAACGTTGAATTTTTGTCTAAGTCAGAAACTAAAAAAAAAATTGTTTTCAAAATACAAAATATTTACCTATATAAAATATTTTGAACATTTTTTTTAATTAATTTTAAATTGAAATTAATGCACCCATCCGTTGTTGCATTTTTTGACACACAAAAAATAGTAAAAATACCTTTGTCCTACCTACAAATTTATCCAAAAATAATTCTGAACTCATATAAGAGCTCTTACGGTTCGGCAACCACAAAACCGCAATCAACACAAATTTTTTGGCGGAAACATTCCAACAACAACAACAAAAACAACTGTGTGTGTGCATTCGCCAAAAAACCGCCAATGGTCCGCTACAGGATTGTGCAATGCATGCAGCCTTTCAAAAAGCCATTTTTTACTCTCATTATACAGACCTTCGTGCTTGATGCTGGCTCTGGCTGGTGGCGAGCGCTTGGTGCTCACCATCATCGACCAATCAAACATTATCAACTGAGTTATGATAATTGTGACCACAATTTTCAATAAAATCACGAAAATAATTTTCCAAGGTTTTGATTTTTGATTCGGTGCGGCCGGCAGTGGAAAGCAGCAACCTCGTACATCGGACACACTTGTATAATATTTTTTATCTCGGTTTATATAGTTGTGATCTGCATCCAAAGGCGAGTATTTATCAACAGATTCCAATATAGTTCTGGCTCTCCCATCCGCCGCCGCCGCCGCCGCTGCCGCACCGCCAGAATTAAACCGATTTCTGTTGCATTTCGAAATTGAAATTAAACAACAACAAAAAGTTTTTTTAAAAAATATAAAACCACAAAATGAGAATGAGAGCTGCGATGCTGGAACTATACCAACCGACCGGACCGGTCTGGTTGGGTCCGGTCAGCCGAAATAAATTATCAACCAAAAGGATGGCAACATCGCGGTCATTGATTGGAAATCCCAGTAATAAACAGTTATACAGACCGATGAATTCAACAAATTGGATACAAAAGGATGTGTCATGAACAGCAGCGAACAGCTCGCACTGTCCGGATCAGGACACGCACGTAAAATATATAAAAAGGATATTCAAGGGGGTGAGCATTGCGAGCAACAGAAAATACTCTCTCACACGTCAGCAGCATTGTCGGCGAATTTATTGCAAAATTATTATTTGCACGCGCCACGCTTAAATTTCAAAGCTGATTACGTTTTCCGATTGACTGCTGTGTTCGCTGATAATAATAATCATTAAATAGTCAAAAACTTTGGCCTCTCTTCGAACTCATCCTTCAATTGAACGAACAATGGAATAATAAATTGTTGTAAACATAAACCTGGTTGGTGTTATTATTATTATTTTTTTTTTTTTTTATTTGTCAGAGTAGGTATCAATTGGTAAAACTAATGTTTTTGACTCGATAAATAGCTATTATAGCGTGCGATTTTGATTTATTTGCCCTGAAGAGCAAAAGTCAAATTACAACATTTAATATGGCATTTTTGATGCATGCATGTGAGATATTTGTCAGATTTCTATAGTCTAGTCATATATCAAAAAGTGTGAGTGTGAAATGGGTTGAATGATATGGGTTTTATGTTTTATTCAAAATAGGATTATTATACTTATTTGTTACAATTTCATCATTATCACTTTGCAAGGATATTGTTTAATAGGTCAATAGATTGTGTTACAATAAATTGAATTTGATTATTTTTCGAGTTTTAATTTTTAATAAATTAAAAGGAATTTATAGGGATGGAGGAAATGTTCAATATAATTTTTTGCTACAAAAAAAAAAGAAAGTCTGTAAAAGTTTAAGTGCTGAAGACAAAATTTGGGTAAATGAAAAATGAAACAAAATATTTTAATTCAATTTTAAAGTTCAAGTGACCACAACTCCAAATTTATAAAGCTTTATAGTTTTAAAATTGAATTAGGCATCGGGTCAAAATTCTGGCTTCAAAATTCTGCTTCTTTAACGAAAATTCTGTTTTTCAAAATTCTTCTTTTTTTCTATTCTGCTTTTTAATATTCTGCTTTTCAAAATTCTGCTAGCATTTAACTTGAACAAATTTAATATTTTGCAGAATTTTAAAAAACAAAATTATGAAAAACAGAATTTTGAAAAGCAGAATTTTGAAAAGCAGAATTTTGACAAAAGAATTTTGACCCCAACCTTACATTATTGTCTTGAGTAAATTAAAATCTCTATCAGAAAATAGAAGAAGCTGGTCCAAGTATAAATATGGAATTATTGATTAGCTTTTCCAGAATCCGGAAAGACTTTTTTGTTGCCAATCTTCTAACAATGTTTTTCAGCAGATTTTCTTTTGTATTGTATTGGTAAACTTTTCAGACGAGTTCTAGGGCCGTGTATTTGTCTGTGCTTCTTTCCACAAGTTGATATTTAGAAACCGAGATGTATAAGGCTTCACCCACCAATGGTTAGAGATCTTATTTTTATTGATACTAGCCGACCCAGCCCTCGGAATTCGAGTGCCAATTTCTTTATTTTTTTTTTATTTGCAACAATTTTGAACACAATTACACCAAAATATTTGTTTATTGTTTTAAAGCATTTGTTGTTGTTTTCTTGCGATTTAACAACACTTTTTGAAGACAAAATACATAAGTATATAATATACCTACTTTTTGTTATATTATTTTAAACCTGATTTAGATATTGTTGAACTACGTTTTAACTACGCTCAACTACGTTAAAAAAAGTATCAAAAACGAAAATGCAAAGTGTAATCGACGTAAGAGCATTGTGTTTGCACCTTGCATTTTGCGATTCAGTTCAACTTTCATGTTCCATCATTCAATCATTCAACCTCCACCAACTTCACTCAAATTTGTCATTCACACTATTGTATATATATTTCTAGGTTCTCGTCTTAGCTTGTAGAAGTTTAAATTTCCGGAAGGGAGAGGGCGTTATTTATCGCATTGATATTTGTGGTATGGGGAACTTTCAGCAAATGTCACTTCTGGGCTATTGAAGATGTAAACAAACGTTTTTTGTACTGAAAAATAGCTTTTTTGTTGTAATTAAAATTGGAAAAAATGTTTGTTTATTTCTTCACCAGTGGAGGTTGACCAATGAGAAAGAAGTTCTTCTAGTATTTTTCCACTTGGAAAAGCCCCATTCAGTTTTTCAGGAAATTTTAATTGAATGCGTTCAGATATTTATTAGAGATTAAAGATAGGTTCACATTTTATTAAAGGTGCGTTCAGGTGTTGATCTTCGATGTATATCTATACAGTAGTAAAAAGGTAATCCGTGGTACTTTGTGGCAGTGAAATTTTAAGCAAAACATCTCTTTGAAAGTGAGAATCGACATTTTTTAATCAAACAAATCAATTCTTATAAGGCTTTACCACACACCAATTGCGTCGCACGACAACGTTTTTTTGTATGTTAAAGCCATAACTACAATGACCTAAAAAGTGAAAAAGTGGTAAATTTACAAAATTAAATTTTTTTTATTTCTTTGTAGCGCTATTTGTTTTGGAAAAATCTACAAAATTTTTTTCTTAAACCAAAAAATAAGCTTTTTGCATCACTATTTTTTATTTTGTCGTCGTAAAAACTGTAATAAAATAAGTTTGAAATCTATCTATCAAAAAATAAGCTTTCTGCATCATTATTTTTAATTTTTGGTCGAAAAAACTATCACAAAATGAGTTTGAAAATTTTCACTTTTTGTCGTTGTAGTTATAGGTTAACTACATTGGCTCAAAAATTGAAAAAGTACAAAAGCGAAAATTTTCAAACTCATTTTTTGACAGTTTTTCTTACCTTAAAATCAAATAATGATGCAGAAAGCTTATTTTTTGCTTTAATTAACAAAACCAAATAGCGCTAGAAGGAAATAAAAAAAATTTAATTTCATAAAACGTGTGTGTACCTACACATGTACAAGCGATTGAAGTTATACTTATTATTGACAGAAAAAAAATATTCGTAAAAATCAAAAATGTCAGGAACTTATTATTTTTAGGTCCGTTTGGGTACGCCCCAAAACAAACAAATTTAAAATTTTTGTTTGAGTCCAAATCGTGCTCCAAAATTTTTCTAGGTTTTCAACTCGGAAAATCTGTACAAAAATACATTTGACAGTTTTCACTTTTCTACTTTTTCACTTTTTGATCCAATTTATTAAGTCAATGTGAACGTCCACTTGGCCAGAAATTCACTTTTATCAAAACTTTTTTCCAAAAATGTAATGTTGGCTGACAAATGTCAGTTTTTTTTAGTGACAAAAAAATGTAGCTGCGTTTTGGTGCATTCCGAAATAAATGTTTTCGCTTGTGGAATAAATTTTAAATTTCAGTTTTCAGTGATTTAAAACAAAATAAAAATGGAAATAACTGAAACGAGTATGAACGACCTTCACTATTTTCAAGGAAATCGTATTGTTTAGGTATTAATTTCTCATTTTTATCAGTGCCGGCTCTCTTTATTTCTTTTACATTACTTTTCATTTCTTTAAAATGTTCAATATTCTCCATTTTATTGAAGTTATACTTCTTATGGGAGGGTGAGTATGAAAATTTACTTTTTGACAAGAATGTCAAAGGGATTATGACGCGATCACTCTTGGTAGCAGGGCTGTCGTTTCACCTTTAGAGTAGGCAGTACTTTAGTATTTAAAAATGCAGTACGCCGCAGTACGGCAAACATAAAACACACAACACGTTGCAGGTTACATGTTTCATGTGGCAAGTTGCATGTGGCAAGTTGTATGTGGTAAGTTGCAAGTGGCAAGTTGCATGTGGCAAGTTGTATGTGGCAAGTTGCGTGTGGCAAGTTGCATATGGCAAGCTGCATGTGGCAAGTTGCGTGTGGTAAGTTGCATGTGGCAAGTTGCGTGTGGCAAGTTGCATGTGGGAAGTTGCATGTGACAAGTTGCATGTGGTAATTTTCATGTGGCAAGTTGCCAGGTTTGCAAAAAGCTCACATTTCAGCTCAGCTCACACCTCAGCTCAAATTTGAGCTAGCTCGCTTTTGAGCTAGGTACCATAGCTCAGCTCATTTGAGGTGAACTGAAAGTGGGCTGAGCTGAAAGTGAGCGCCCCCAACTTCCAACGTCTATATCTCGGAATTTTGAAGAAAATGAAAAAAAATTTGTTGATGCCAAAAGGTAGCGGGGACTCTAACCTACATTTGGTCACAACTCTCATCCCTGTAGGTCCACGCGTTCTCAAACCGGGAGAACTTAAAAGTAAAAAAAAAATAGGCACGATTCTGAAAAATTAGGCATGATGTGGCGGTTTAACATTTAAGGTGATTTTTTAAAAATCTGATAATGTGCGAAGCGTAGGCCCATGACACAAGCTATCATTTGGCATCACTCCCAAAAATTGCTCTCAAGCGGTTTAGCATCTAGGAGCGTTCAAAGATTCGGGGATTTTTCGAAAAAAAATTTTACCCCAACTTTCAAAGGCGATTTTCTCGGAATTTTGAAAAAATCGAAAAACCGGATTATAACACTATCGGGTAGCTGAGAATATAAGCTTTCATATGGCACCACTCCCCTGTCTCTAGATCAAAGCGTTCGAACGCCTATATCGCGAAATTTCGAAGAAAATGACAAAAAAATTTTTGATGCCAAAAGGTAGCGGGGACTCTTACCTACATTTGGGTACAACTCCCATCCCTGTAGGTCCACGCGTTTTCAAACCGGGAGAACTTAAAAGTAAAAAAAAATTAGGCACGATTCTGATAAAATAGGCATGATGTGGCGGTTTAACATGGAAGGCGATTTTTTAAAAGTCTGACAATGTGCAAAGCGTAGGCCCATGACACAAGCTATCATTTGGCATCACTCCCAAAAATTGCTGTCAAGTGTTTTAGCTTCCAGGAGCGTTCAAAGATTGGGGGATTTTTCGAAAAAAAAATTTACTCCAACTTTCTGACGCGATTTTCTCGGAATTTTGAAAAAATCGAAAAACCGGATTATACCACTATCGGGTAGCTGAGAATATAAGCTTTCATATGGCACCTCTCCCCTGTCTCTAGATCAAAGCGTTCGAACGCCTATATCGCGAAATTTCGAAGTAAATGACAAAAATTTTTTGATGCCAAAAGGTAGCGGGGACTCTAACCTACATTTGGATACAACTCCCATCCCTGTAGGTCCACGCGTTTTCAAACCGGGAGAACTTAAAAGTAAAAAAAAATTAGGCACGATTCTGATAAAATAGGCATGATGTGGCGGTTTAACATGGAAGGCGATCTTTTAAAAATCTGATAATGTGCAAAGCGTAGGCCCATGACACAAGCTATCATTTGGCATCACTCCCAAAAATTGCTCTCAAACGGTTTAGCTTCCAGGAGCGTTCAAAGATTCTTGGATTTTTCGAAAAAAAAAATGTACCCCAACTTTCAAACACGATTTTCACAGAATAAATTGAAAACTACATGGACGCAAGGAGGATGAAAGAATTAATTTATTGTTCACTTGATAAAAATGTAAAAAAACTAAGTGTGGATTAATTACTTCATAATAGAAATTAAAAATATCAAATGAAATTCATTTACATATACTGAATGAGAAGTATAACTTCAGTCGCGTGTACATGTGTACACACACTCTTTTTTTTTTTTTACTTCATAAATAAATCACAGAAAACTAGAGTTTTTAAATTTATTTCACAAAATATTTTTCATCGTCACGAAACTGGCGTTGAGGTTGTAATCAATCTCAGGACTGTGGCCCGTTCTTTTATAAAATAAAGTTAAAGTTGTTGTTTTTGGTGATTTTATTAGAAAATTTCAACTTTTATTTAGGAACGAGTTATTTTTATTTTGTTGTTACATTTTGTAATTTTTTTCTCATTTAGAAAAGATAAAAGTTAACTATTGTTAGCAATAGTTAACATCGGCGAATAAAAGAACGCACTTTTGTTATACTTATTTGCCGCGCTGGATTGAAATGGCGCCACTTGCTAATCCCTTTGACAGTTCTTGTCAAAAAGTTAATTTTCGTACCCAATGAAGTATTACTTCAAAAAAATAACATTAGAGCCTGGCCCTGGCAACCCCGTGTATTGAAAGGATAGAAGATTATCGCGCTGCAATTGTTAAGGATTACCTTTAGATAAATATAACTCCCAACTGATTTATTGATCAGGGTAGGTCGTCCTACGCCAGAATATTTCTACTACATATGTATTACTAGTTAATTTTATTTCTATAAGCTCACAGGCAGGTATTATAATAAAACCTCATAAAATGAAAAATTTACCAATATTACGTAGCCAGAATGACTATTTTACCACCTTTGAAATCAATAGAAGAAACAACGACCGCATCTTTAAGCTTAGAAAAAAGTTAGGTAACGTCCATATTATTCAATAGTTTAAAAACTACATCTGGATGTAAAGAAATTGAAATGTTAAAAATAAATGCAAATCCATAATATTAACTATCACGCAGAGAAAAAAATAGTAATTTTTAACTATTTTTTAAATATATTTTGGATTTGTTTTTGACATTTGAGAATTTTACATCCAGATGTATTTTTTTAAACTAGTGAATAATATGGCAGTGAGTATAAAATTCTCTCGGTTTTAGATTCTTTTAAACAAAATTTAATGTATTCCAAGAATAAAATATTTTTTTCAATTTCAATTTTTTATTTTTTTTAACTTCCCTCATTGCTGGAAACTTTTTTTTTTTTTCTGAATACCAACCATGCTAATGGATGCTTTATCCTTTTTTATTTTTACTAAATTATTCCTTTGAAATTAATTATATTTTGCTTCAATAGTTAACTCTCTTTCATTTCACACCTCTCACACTCACCCTTTCTCTCTCTCTCTCTCTTTTTTGTTTTGTGTTTCTCAATCAAAGACAGACTGATTATGATGCCATGTCCTTCCTGTTGCTTTTGTGCTTTGCTTATATAGAAAAATTATGGCATAATGAATGCAAAAGAGGATTAATTTGTCCTTTATTTTCTTGTTCTTTTTTTTTTAATTTCTTTTTTGTGTGTTGCTTATTCTTTATTTACTTACAGAAAAAGAGTGTCCATTCAATGTGAAAATTAAATAAAAAATACAACTACATTGATGTCATTTTACAATATCATGATATGATGATGATCGTGATGGTGTTGGTGAATACCATCATCAGGCATAGCACTGAACTGATGTAGGGCCACTCCGGAAGGACTAGAAAATGAAGTTCATAGAAATAAAAAAAAAAAAAAAAACATTAAATAAGTTGGGAAAAAAAATTCTTGGTGTTAGGAAAAAAAAGAAGAAAAAATATGACAAAATCGGACGGATGGTATTCGTGTCGTAGTCGCTTACTTTTCATCTGAAGGAAAACGACACGACAAGGAACATAGAGAAGTATAAAATGAAAAAAAAAAAAAAAAAAAAAAAAAAAACAGTTTCAAACTTCAAAGGACTTGCATTAAGTTGTATTTAATGATAGAACTTTAAATGAAAGTGTCCCGTAAGTGAGGAGCGTTAAAAGAATGTCCAACACAAGAACGTATAAAACATAAACGTAGTTATTTTGCAGTGATTGTAGTTGTTGTTAGAAGCGTTTGATGTTAGAAAAGTGCACAAACTTGTACGTGACAAGAGATGTATTTTTTTTAAAGGGAGAAAATAAAAATCAAAGAACAATATTTTAAAATAAAAAAAAAAAAAAACAACATTTGCTGGAGTTAAGTTGATGTTGCAAAGTTATAAAGTACAAATGACCCTTTTTAAATAGAAACAAAAAATAAAAAGTTTAGGCACAATATAAACCTGAAAAGCTTTTTTTTATATTGGTTTGTCCTGGTTTAAATTTTTTATCTATTAGACTATTTGTCGAAACAATCTTCACAGCCAGAATTGAAAATAGTATTAAGATCGAGATCGCGGAAAGTTATCAGCGATTGAAACTTCAGATTATCCGATGAAATGAAGGATTTTGCTAAAGGAGCGAATATTACGCATACACCACAGTGACCCATCTTTAAACAAAAACGTCGACTTTCCCTCTCTCATCGAGTGCAACACTAACTAAGATTTTGCAGTGTACAATATAAGCAAAAAGTTCTAGGGTTGCCACCTGCTTTCAGACAGGGTTGCCATGTGTTGAGAATTTTTTTCTGTTTCTCCAGTTTGAGTAGGACATAATATTGGTAATGCTATTTCATGAACATTGACATAGGTTTGCCTTAACAAAATAGAACACCTTTATAGGGTTGCCACGATTTGAAAATAATTTTCTTCTTCTTCATGTTGACCAAGATAAAATATTTAAAAAATGCTAAGATTTTTTAGAAGACTTTTGAGCTTTTGCTTTGTTTAAGGGAGAGGTCTAATTTTCTAAAAAGTCACTTAAAATATCAAAAAAATATAAAAAAAAAACGGAACCAAATAATTGAAATTAAATCAAGTAGGTAACTGGAAAATTGACTCCTAGAAAAACAATCTTTTCCTTCACCTCAAAAAAACACCCTTAATCTCATTCTTAAAAAAATCTTTATTCATTGTTTTACATCCCAAATGCAACATTTTTACGAAATTTCCCAGCTTTAAAATTTACGCAATGGCCTATGGCGCCAGACGTCTGGGTTCGTGTCCCAGCCTCCACCACAAAATTTCACAGATTCTGGAATTTACAAAACTTCTAGTCAAGAAAAAATGCATGTACCTATGCTTAGCTGATATATAAACAAAATATAAACAAGAATTGATTAGAGTTGTTAGGTCCTTTAAAAATACATAAATACATTCCCTTTCGAAGAATCAAATAACAAGTTTTCTTTAGAACCAATTTCAAAAATCCTTTATCAAAACATTGTTCAACCCGAAATAATCAAACTTTTAAAACTTAAACAAAAACCTATCTTCTATCTTAAAAATACCTTTCAACCTACTACAAAACTAATTTTCGACAAGTAGCTAGTTCCAATAACTCCACATAATCACATAATTTCCATTCTCAATAAATGTAAAATCGAAAACCAATCACATCATGTAAGTCCCTTGTTTTATACAATCCTTTGTAAATATCAAACAATAAAAAAAAAAAAACAGAAAAAAAAGATAACATAATTTCGTCGTTTTTGGTCGAGAAAGAAGAGAAATTTTAAAGTTGTTTCAGAAAAAGCCGTCCAGCAAACACCAAAAAACCTAACCAAACCAAACCAAAAACTGAAGAACGCCCCAAGTGTAATCTCGTAAAGTTTTACTTTCACAATCCAAACAACAAGAGGATTACATTTTCAATTTCCAATACATTGTAGATAGGTTAGATGATGGTAATGGTATAGGTATACTATAGATCCTTGTAAAATGTCCTGAAGAAGAACACAAACTTCTATATGTATATTTCTAAAACGGATTGCTTGCTTTCTCTGGCCGGTCACTATTTTTCCCGCCCACTTAAGCAAACAAGCATAATTGTATAAGGTGCTTGCTGCTTCCATTTTGTTAGCAACAAAAAATTGATATATAGTTGAGGAATGGAAGGAAGAACTGAAAATAATCCTCTGAATGTTCTTTCAAAAGTCCTTTCAACACCTTTTTTTTAGTGAAAAATAAACCAAAAAAGGAACAACTTCTCTCTCCTGAACACAAAACATCATCGAACAAAAATGAAAAAAAAAAAAAAAAAAAAAAATTAAAAAAACCTTCCTCCTTTTTCTGATGTGGACAGGATAAAGGAGGCGTTTTCTAAAGTTCCAAAAGGTACTTTCTCTTGTTGACCACCAGAGGGGTCCTAGATTGTGTATAGAACCCAAAAGGACAAACATAACATTCGGTCATTTACTTATCGATGGTTGAGTAAGTTTCCAATAAAAACCGAAAGCAAGGACCTGAAGTCCTTCCCACCCACCTCTCCATGTCGTCGTAAAACTTTGCCCAAAACTCTTTGAGGCCAGCACACTGCGAATCTCTCTCACCTTTGTGTGTTTGTGTTATAGGTAAAGGAACTTGTCCAGAGTAAATCTACCTAGCTATATGTGAAAAAGACAAACACTGGCCCGAAGGGCTTTCATCCAGATTAAGGCTCACACCTTTGTCAGTGTGGCGAACCGAAAACATGTGTGCATACAGTTTGCTTGAGTTAAGTGCGGGGCTGTTGCATTTATTCTTCGCTTCGATGCATCTTACCTGCCTCTCATCATTAACAATCGGCTGCCTACTATGATTTCGATACTGCACAAAAAGGACATAATAATGGAGTGATGTGTTCGTCCTTGTTCTTGAGTGTAATCACCTCATAAATGTCGCTGTTGACCAAAATACAAACAAATATTGTTATTATGGTAAATAAAATTGCGGCTAAAGAGTGTTTACAGTTAGTAAAAGGTCCTTTTTGTGATAAATGCAGTCTAGATGCAGTATAGACGACGAAGAGAGCTTCAGGGATATCAACAAAAGGTATATCCTGGGATTTATGCAAAATACGCAATCGGCCAAAAGGATTACTATCTCGATATAAGTTAAGGTACTTGTGCATTGGGTGGAACCATTAGCCAAAGTGCAATTATAATTTTCCAAGGAATCCACTCACACACATGCATCTTTAGTACCTTTGGCTGGCTACTTATTCAAAATGAAACGAAAGGGCATTTTGAGCGTTTACCTTTCTAAGATTTATTTATTTGTTTGCTAGGACACGACAATAAAATCCTATTCCAGTCAGGAAGGACTTTATATGAGAAAGGATTTTGCATGAGAGAAGAGAAATGAACATAATTTCGGTATTGTAGCCACGGGTAAAGTTCTTGGAAAATTATTATTTGCTCAAGGAAATATGCAGACGATGTCCTTCCTTTTACAATATTCTCAAAAACAGAAGGAATGGGTGTTATTGTTTTTGTGTTGTTGTTGTTGTTAGCATATAGCAAATGAAAGGATGGACAAACTTGAAAAGCAATTTGCATTATTTGCCCAAAGAGTCGTCCCTCTATATTCTCCACTCTGGTATATAAGGAATGCGGCTGTGAATGCATATTGTCCCCGAATGTTTAAAACTCTTTCCCGTTAGAGATGTAGTTTTTAGCTGAAGAAACAACTTAAACTTGAGAAATATTTTAATAATTATGATGATGATGCTAATAACAATAAGGACATAAAATTCAAAAGGATTAGCTTTATACCTGGATCTTGGATTTGTATGGCTTTTTTTTTTTGCTTGTGTTAAGTTGACATCAAAAAGATATGCAATTTTAACAAAATCTTAGCAAATTTACTCAAGCAAAAGTATATGGAAATGTAAAAGATCAAGTTTGAAGAAAGTAGTAATTATTACGTCTTTTCAAGAAAGACCAAATATTTTTCTTTTTTTAAGCATAAAGCGATATGTTCTAAGAATAAGTTGCCTTATGGATATAATATAAAGTTTAATTTTGTATTATATTGAACTTTCAGTAAAATAAATAAATTTTGAACTCTTGCTTTATTGAAAAGTTTCAAGAAGACAATTAAGAAAACGAGTTTTTAAGTTAGGTACTTCTTTCTTTTCTGCACATTTTATTCGTTTCTATGCAAGACAGCTCGTTTTTATGATATTTTTTTTTTTTTATATTTTCATAAATAAATATTAAAGTTTGTGAAAAAATCAAAATAAAATACATTTCGACGTTGCTATGAATGTAAAGAATAGCTGCAAAAAGGTAGTCAAAATAGCCACACTCATGTGTAAATCTAGAAAAAACTCATATAGTGGTTTACGGACGATGATTTTACGTGATAACGTCGTAAGAAAACAGGTTGTGTGCTTTCAAAATGAGTCAATTGAAGCGTTTATTTATTTCAAACAATCATTATTTACAAGAAAAAGCTAAAAAAAATTACCTTTTTTCTTTTCTCATTATATTAATTTTTTATTTTAAAAGCTTACAAAAATAAAATTGTAATATTAAAAAGACAAATATTTCTTCTAAATAATAAAACCATTTTTAAAATTTTTACAATGCGCAAAAATTATTAAAATAATTTATTAAAAACAATCATTTTTTATGAAATTTCTTATCACCCAAAAATTCATTTTTTTGATATAACAACCTATAATAAATTTTATACCACCTGAAAGCTTATTGCTTCAGCTCAAAATATATTTATTGATCATGTCTATTAGGCATCTCCAAAAAGAGCTAAAGTTTTTTGAACTCGATCAATTTTATATCATGTAAAAGCTTATAATTTCACCTTTCATATGACGTTTCAATCTTATTTCTGCGATTCCTAGAAAAAAAGTTAGAATTTTTTAAAGCCAACCATGTCGAAATTCTAAACTGAGATTACGGTACTTCCCACACTGGTGGCTGTTCATGATCCACAGGTGTTTTAAGGTATTTCGCAAGTTTTTTAATTTAACATCGTGTAGCTTGTAGTGAATGTACAATTATGTGTGATATACCAAATGAAAGGTAACATCATCAGGATGCTCAATAAAGTTAAATCAAATTTGTATTTGCTTTAGATCAAAAGATAGAACCTGTTGAATAACAAAACTTAAATTGAAATTTTGCACAGATATAGTACTGTCTATTATCTATCTACAATATAAATGTCATTTATTTATCTGTTGAAGAAAAAAAGATAAAAATAAAAAACGGTCAAAAAACTTGGGACAAAAAAACTTGTTTTTCCTGTTATTCGGTCAAAACTAATTTTGAAATACCAATTTTTTGCACATGCATGTGCACAGTAATAGACTAAATGTTCTATAAGCTTGAGATTTTTTGAATGCTACAAAAAATTTAAAAAAATAAAAACTCACCCAAAAATACCCCAAAATAAGTATGTGTTTTTCAAAAATTCATATTTCGAAACGCAGAGACTTTAAAAAAAAATCCGTATCAGATCACTAACTTATTTTTTTTATTATCTTTTGAATGACGTTTTTCAAAGTGTCAAAAAAAAAAATTCCTAAGCCTATAATCACTACTTTGTCAAAGGTCTATCTCATGTTTTAGTTTTCGAACCCAAGCTATGAAAATCAATATTAAAAAATATTTTTTCAGTATTATCGGGTCGAAAACATCACAACTAAGAAATATGAATAGCAAAAAGTTATTTTTCATAATAATAAATAGCAAAACTAATGTGTTTTTCTCATGTTACATGTTAGTAAAATGCACTGCCTATGACCAAAAAAAAAGTCGGAGAGCTGAGAAAATAACTTTTTATGAAACTATAATGAATGCTACTTCTTCTAAGCAAAAAAGCAAAACACTTTCTGCATTAACATTTCTTATATCTTTTTTTTCAAAATTATGACCATATATAAAAAAAATTTGTTTTGCAAAAAAAATTAAAAAAAAAGTGAATTTCAGTCCCTTTTTTTGACTTAATTTTTGTAATAATCCAGTAACTAGGCATTATTATCTTTCAATTAAGGCATCGTAACCTAAAAAATTGTTTAATTTAATATATTTTACGAATTTTTAAAAAAATGTTACATGAGAGTAACGCTGGGTCCGAAAGGGTTAATAGCTTGGTTTTGAAATTTTTTAAAATTTTTTCAATACCATTGTCAGTCTTGCAATAAATTTATCTATTGATTAAAAAAAAATTTAACTCTTTACATTGTCGCGTTTAGAAAATAGCCAATTTTTTGAAATTTGGTTTTAACCCTGTTTAGAATTTTTTAAAATCCTTCAAATGTATTTAACTTTAGGTTATTATCTTTCAATAACCTATAGAAGATTTTTGTATCTCTAATAGTTTATTTTCAATTTTGAATTGAAATTTTTGTTTCATATAAATATTTGTCAGCATTGAATCAAAGTTGACCATATTAAAATTTACGTTTAGAATATGTTTCGGTTTTTTTAATTTCAAAGTGTAAAAAATTACAATTTGTCCCATATTTCTCTTAAATTATTCCTCAAAAATTGTAAATTTTGTACCTCAATAAAAAAAAGCATTACTCACAAATCTATTAAAAACAAGCGGTTTTATTGCAAGAAATCTCTTTTTGGACCCAGGTTTTTCTTTTCGGAAAGTGAATTTTTAAAACTTGTTCTAATTTTTTTAAGACCGCTTCACGTAAAATTTCAAAAGTAATGATCCAAAATTCAAAACATTTGAGCCGCATTTTTGTATTTTCTACTTTAATACCTATTTGTTTTTTTCTATCTTACCAAAAAATTGTACCCATTAAATGTATATCTTTTGAGATAAGGATTTTAAAACTAAAAATGAAAAATTCAAAAACAAGGTTTTTTTGTCAAATAAACCATTGATAAAATGTGCTTATTTTCATGTGTTGAACAAAATAGCATCAATTAAACAAAATGTTTAAAAAATTACTGGAAAATATCTTCAGGACTATTAGGACTAGGTACTCGAAAAAAGGAATTTTATTTTTTTCTGAATAATGAGTAAATATTTAAATATTAAAAAATATTTGAAGTCTATTTCGATTCCTTTTTTTTAATAATTTTGACAATTATGCTTTGTAATTGATCGATATTTTGTATGAAAACTCGGAAAACTAAGTCACGTGCGACGGGTAAGAATAAAGGTTTGAAGCTTGAAGAATATTATTTTTTTTTTAATTTATTTTGAGACTTTTGACTTCGTATCCGCATTAATATTTAAAAATGTTCAAAATATGAGACACTCTAATATGTATGTAAATTCTAAGTGAATTTAATTTTTAAAATAACCTTATTATCTAATAATGTTTTTAATTGACATTAAAAACATCTTTTAGTTATTTAAAAAAAAAAAAAATTAATTTCGAAGATAACACTTTTAATGTCTTTAAATTGCTTAAACTTTTCCAAAATTTAGTCTAATTGTGTATGCAGGAAATCTGACCTTCCATATCAATATAACATACCTTAACCTAGTTTTTCAAAATTTCAGAATGGTTTTAAACTTTCATCACCGTTTTGCATAATAAATTCGCTGACTTTTGGTGCAGTTTTAGCAATTTTGTTTCTAATATGTTGTCCTTAAGAATCGATGTTGTTGTTTGTTTTGCTGATGTACACTTTTACTTTAAATACCTGCCTCATAAGAAACCGGTAAGCAACAAATCAGCCAACTACTTATAAATTCCATTTGCACAAAAATGGAAAAGTACAAAAATCGATCTGAAGCAAAAACGCATAATAAAGTTTGTTTATCAGCTCTTTTGTTTATCCACAACAGTCTGCATTCATTTAAAAATCATCAATATTTGTTTTATCAATTTTAACAGAATTTAAACACAATATTAGAGTAGGTTCTTGTATGTAAAATACACTCGTGCTCAAAAAAAGCTAATGCTAAAAAAAAAATAAATTTCAGAATTAAGAGCCTAAGAATAAGTCCACGTACCTATTATATTAAAATTTTTCTCTGTTTATACTGAAACAACTTAACTCTTATATTAACTGAATTATTTCATTAAATGTTTTACAACTCTTAAATCCATCATCAAAAAAAAAAAGTAAAGATTTCCACATATAACCAAATTAGTTTCATCTGCATTGCAGTGTGCGCTTCCATTATTACCATCAATTCTGCATTTACGACTTTTCACACTTTACGACACCTTAAGAACTTTGTGTTGGCAAATTAACCTTTTTCGCGAATACCACTCGTCATTTTATTACGTCCACAATCCAACTCCTTCTACTCCCATTCCAATATCTTTCTTCTTCATAGAAATTAATCGAGAGCTAAAATTCTCCCACTCAAAGCTCAACTGAATACACCTATTCAACAACATCTGAGGGCATCATAAAAAAATCCTTCAATATAAAGATTTCAATGGTTCAAAGGTACAAAAAAACTCCTTCCCTTCTTTATTTACCGTCACAAATTTCGTATTACACAAAAATTACAAAATTGTGAAACATAAAAATTTCAACATCGTACCCTTACAACTTACAGAGCCCAAAACGCACCATAACTAACTCTAAACCCAGAGAGTGCCATCTTGGATTTGGGTTGGATGGCGCGCGCGTTCGAATCACCTTTGGAGTGATATTTTTTACGCCATACTCATTCATTTGCAGCACCCAATTCAAATAATTCTAGCAAAGTACTCGCAGCAAGGATAACCTAGCTTGGATTTTGGGCATCGTTGTATTTTTTTGCTGTCGTTAAAATTGTAACAATTTACGTTTCACTGGAGCAGCGCGTCTTGACAGAGGATAGAGCTGTGTGGTAGCTATGTTTTCAACGTGCATGCGTCGGTCGTCGTCATCGTGGACGGGAGTTATACGGTATGTAACCTTGTGCCTTTGATTGAAGGTGGTAATTTGATTTTAGCGTCACCTGGTGAATGCTTTCATTTCGCGCTTACACTCGCACACGCATAAAAATGAAACCCCTAATGCGACTTGTCTAAACAACAGGTGGTAAAAATGCCAAAATTATACAAAATACAAAAAATATCCTTTTTCTAACGTCTTCATTCTTCATTCGCCTGCCGACACCACCACCACTCCCTCTTTGGTTGGTTTTAATACTTCTGCCACCACATCACATACAGAGCGTAAATTCCTTTTAGATTGCCGCATGTGTAACCGAGCAAAAGGAAATAATTGAATATATTCAAGCTAAAACAACAACAACATCAATATAAAACAGGAAACAGGAGTTAAGGACGAGATGTCGAGATATAAAACGCGATTGTGTGTGGAAATTAAACGGAATCACGTCTCGAAATTGCCTATTTTAGTGCAAAAAAGGAACATTTCTTTTTGGAATAACACCACAATATTCCTTCTATCCTGCACACATATCCTTGATTCTATACTTTCATCAACAACAACAAAAAAAAAAAAGCAACAACTAATTCAGCAAAACAAACACAGTTTTTTTTGTAGAATCCACAGGATCCGTTCAGGATGACTTTTGACGAGAATTTTTGTTTTTTTGATATTTTTTACTTAGTCACCCAATTTCCCGCTTAGAGCTGTTTGTTACCGTTACTTGTTATTTGGAAATTGGGGAATTCTAGTTGGGATGGGATGTAAGGAGCCAGGTGTTATATTTGTTTTATGTATGTAGATGAGGATATATACCGAAGGACATTCACTTCCACACGTCCTTAAATATTTTTTACTTGGTTGCTTTTTTTTCTGTAAATTTTTGAGTAAAGCGATTTCAATTTCCAAGATGTTGTAGTTGATGTTGTGTTAAGTTGATTGAAGGATTTAGCGAATAGGATGTTTGAAAAAAAAAATGAACCTGTCGAAAAAAATTATGGAATGATGGGAAAGTGAGAAGGGGGCATCATATTTTTGCTTGAAAAATTGCAAGTGTTATCTGCTTCATTACATTGGGAATTTGTTGTCGTATAAGGAAGTTAATTTGGTTAACAGAGGGATTCCATGGTTTCTACCTAGATAAATTTTGTTTTTTTTATTTTTCTTCTAAAAGAGAATTGATGATGAAATAAGATTATTTTGAAAAATTTTGATCAACAAGAAATTTTTTAAAGTTGGCAAAAATAATATACCTTAGTCTAAGTGGATTAAGTACCGTACTCATACCTTCATACGTCGTAGTTTTTAGTGTACCTATACAAAATATTTTTAATAAAGTTTTTTAAATTTAAATTTATGATTAGAATAACATATCTTATCTTTGCGTTTTATATGTATAAAAATATTAAGGTCTATAATTTAAAGTAATTCTAACGTTTGATTCTAGATCTTACATACGCCTACAGAAAATTTTAAGGAAATAGAACCACAAAGAAAAATTTCAACACTAAAAAATTAAATTCGAAAAAAAAATGGCACTTGAGAGAAATCTTATAAAACTGATGAGCACAGAAAAAAAAACCATAGAAAAATCTTATCAGGTGTATTTAAAAAAAAAAAAAAAAAAAAAAAAATATAGAAAAAATACTTTTTGAAGTGAAAACTTCTTTAGTATCGTAGTGATTTGAAACAAGATGAAACGAAAACGCGACACGACTTCAACTTGTTATAACTTTTTTGTTTTAATAGATAGATTAAATTTGTACTGTAAATAGGTAATTAAATAAATTATAATTGTACAAAATTTCAATTAATTTCATATTCAAAATTCGGAGATAACGATACAAAAATGTTCTTTTCCAACAAACGTTATATCTTTTGATCTAGTGCACATACAAATTTGATTTAACTTTAATACGCATGCTGAAAACATAACCTTTCATTTCATATATCACACATAACGTTACGTGCTCTACAAGTTACACAATCTTAAATTGAAAAAATTGAAACATACCTCAAAACACCTGTGGAGATCTGTTGGCGATGACCAGCTGCCAGTGTAGGAAGTACCGTAATCTCAGTCTGGAAATTCGACATGGTTGACTTTAAAAAAATTCTAACTTCTCTTGTAGACATCTTTGAAATAAGATTTATACATCATTATACAAGGTGAAACAATAAGCTTTCACATGGTATAAATTTTTTTATAGGTTGTTAAACAAAAAAATTGAATTAATAGCATGAGAACATAAAAATAAATGTTTTTTTTTTTTGCTTTTTTTGATGAAATTTCATCGAGTTTAAAAAATTCTAGCTCTTTTTGTAGATGTCTCATAGACTTGATCGATATATATATTTTGAGCTTATACAATATACTTTCAGATGATATAAAATTTATTTAAGGTTGTCATATAAAAAACATGGATTTGAAGGTGATAGAATAAGAATAGGTAGATTTTTTCTATTTTTTTTGTATGCAAGAAAAATGATTTTTTAAGGTTTCACTTCTACCACGTGTGAATTGCACACATGATTTTTTTATAATTGTTTTAAGCTAGAAAATATTAATCGATACATGAAAACAAATTTATTGATTTGTTTTCAAAAAATTTTCATATTTCCAAAAAAAAAAAAACTTGAAGTTTTTATTTTAAATCCAAAAAATATTTTTTATTTTTTTTTTTACTTCATTTTTAGGTCGCTAAGACTTTTTTTCCAATAACTTTCGCTGACATCGTTTAGTCGAGTGATGTACGCATTTGGCAACGCCATATACCTACCTACTCATCCACAAATAAATTCTACAATTTTTCAAGTTTGGATTTCAGCTCTTTTGTTTTAAATTCTCATATACTTTTCATCCAGCCGTCAAAAGCGAAGCAAATATTTAAATACTTCAAAATTGATATTTTAATAGATACATAAGTAGGGGAGACCGGGGACAAAAGTAACTCGTCATGAAAGTAACAAGCCCATTTACAGCATGAACGAACGTGTTTGGGAAATTTCATGTATGCAGTTTTGTTAAAACTTCAATTCTTCTCTTTACGAATAAGTTTTTGTCGAACGGTCGAGTGATAGGCATGTGTCACATTAAAAAACAGACGGACAGACAGACGGACTTCCGGGACCCACTAAATACCATCGTAATGTCATGGAAAAATGCTATCTCAAATTTTTTTTTGTGCGAATGCATAACTTGATATATATATAGTACCTATATCGCAAGTAAAAAGAAGAATGATGTAATTTGAACATATTTTGTGTGCCGGTTTTTTGGAAAAAAATGTTTTAGAACCTTAATATTTTACGGTAAATTTTATCTCAAGGATTGTTTGAATTATTTAGTTTTTTTTTTCTTTTTGAAAGACTACTTTTACAAAAAACAAAAAATGTAGTAATATAAAGGAGCACATTACCTACCAGTTTTTCCAAAGACAGCTTTTTAACAAGACTCATAGTTTTAGAGTAATAGGCAAAAAAAACAAATATTTTCGACATTTCTAAACGATATCTCGTAGAAAAAAAAGTGTGATAACATTTTTTTTAGGGAATTACAAAACCTACAAGTCATCTGTATACTTTTTTTTCATAGCCTCTCTCGTTTCAATGTTATATATGTATAAAAAAAACTTAATATTTTGTGGTTGTAATACAACCACAAAATATTAAAATTATTATTCAGCAAAACAAAATAGAAAATATAAAAAAAAACTTAAATTTTCGACATTAAAACTTAAATAACTTTTTATGCACACATAGGACTTTTGGGGACTTTTGACATTTTACTTTAATCGACATTTCAATGGTCTGTACCAATTTTAAGCCCTATGCGAATTATTTCTGGGTTGAATGTCTAATTTGTCTGGATTATCATTATTTTGACGAATCTTAATTCGAACCATTTTGAAAATAATAGAGAACTTTTTGCGAGAAAGTCTAAGATCAAAAAAAAAAAAAATGTATGGCAGGTAGGTACCGCTAAAGTGTTCAAAAAATATTTCCTTTATTTCAAAAATATGATATTAATTATTGCCACGGCAGATGCAGTTGAAAAAATCAATCAAAACCGTTAGAGCCATTTTTGAGGAAATACAGTTTTTTTTTATTTTGGTTTTATGCCAGGTACCGTTGTTAATTTTGGTTCTAAAAATAAAATTTTTATTTAGCCTTAAGCGAATCTAACAAAACTCAAAACTACTAGGTTTAAAAATCTCTTTAGTAGTTTAGGCTGCACTTCAAGTTCAAAGCCCTACTTAGAAAAATATCAATTTTGAAAAAGGACATACAAAAATTTATACACATTTTTGGAATCTTGAAGATATAACTTGCCGATATGGATTGCTTTAATTTTTTTTTTTTTTAGTGGCCAAATACTTTTTGCTGCTAATGTCCAACCTGCAATAAAATAGCAATTCTTAAAATCCATCTACATAAGAAATTTTCCAACACAAAGAAATGGGTTTGAGTATTAGCTCATTGATGAAAGCAACCAATTTATTAACAGCATACTCTATGAGCTCAAATCATCATCAACAAATCAATCGAAGAATAAGAACTTAATCCACAAACCTAATAGCTTTTCATATTATCAAAGACAGCAACCCAGTTCAAGCTCCGTTCAACTTTAAAGTTCAGCTTTTATAACGGAACTCAGCCAACCGCCATATATTTAACCTAACTGTCATTCACTGTGGTACTTTTATGTTTCGAATTTCGAACAATTTCGAAAAATTTCGAACTTTGTTCGAAATTTCGAAAATCATGGAAAAGTTTTTATTGCAACTTGCAACAACAACAAAAATTTCCCAAAACATGCGCACACTTTCAATTTCCACAATTTTGTTCTTTTTCTATTTATAGACTTTTCCGGATAACTCCAATGCAGTGCAACAGGCGCAACAGAGACCACACTATAGTCTACCTCAATAAGGGAATTTTACGTGAATGGTGTTGTGGGCTGCTCGCTCAACTCGAATCCTCCAGACCGTGTCTCTTGTATTTTGTTGTGTATTCCAACTGTCAGTTCGGCCGTGAACTGCGTGAGGAATCGATGCAAATAAAATACCGTTGCTTCGCGAGTGTATCTATAGTATATCCCCGTTTACAATATATAATTTATTCCATTCTTCTTGCCTGTTTTGCCTAGTATGTGGTTATTATTTTGATTTCATTTATTCTTATTTCGACATTCTGGCAATGTCCTTGTGTCCTGAATTGGAAGAAGAAAATGTATAAAATTCTTGTTATCTAATAGAAATCAAATTTTAGAAAAAATCCAAAAACGGGAAAAGAAAAATATATTTTGTTTTTCTTTTATCCTTTTTTTTCCTACCCAAATCCTGGGTGCGGTGTTGTTAGTGAAAAAAAAAAATAAGAGAAAAATATTGGGGAAAAAATATCCCCCCTGGTTTTGATGAAATAAAAATTAAAAAAGGGAAAAAAATAAATTTTCATCCTTTTTTTCGCTGTGAATTTCTGAATATTTATGTATCGTTGTCCTGGCTGCTCCTGCCACTGCTTTTGCTGCCGCTGCTGCTGCACTTGAAACTTTGACGGGAAACTCTGTATAAATAGCCCCAAGCAGGGCGCACAACGAGAGCAACAAAGACACAAAAACTCTTTTGGGGGTCAGTTGTGCCATCAAACAGAACGACAGAGAGGAACAGCACACTTCAAGGACTAAAAAAAACTGTAAGTCGTAGAAGGTAGAAAGATGATTAAAAGAGCAAGTGGAATAATTGATAAATTATTGACATAGGTACGATAACACACATCCTTCCAACCCCTGTTTAAACTACGACAAGGACATTGAATAACATTCAATGTACCCTTTTTTTTTGTTCAAATAAAATAAATTGCCCTGATACAAGGACATCAGACGAACGAATAAGTAACACACAGAGTGTATGTCCTTAATTTTGTACACAAGAAAAAAAAAATCAATAGAGTAAGCGTAAATGTGGGGGTGAAATAGAAATAAGAGTGGTGCGGGGGATGAAGAGATATAGTGGATATTTTTTTTTTTTTTTTCTTATCCTCTAAGAAAATCTCAGTCTCTCTCTCTTCTTGTTTTACTCTCCCTTTCTCTATTTTGTTGTTGTATTTTTTTGCTTTTGGTTATTTGTCTCTGTATTTCGCATATCAAGAATTCTGATCCTTGGAACAGAATAAAAATATTAGGTAGTTTTTTTTGGAGTTCAGCGTGATATTTGTTTAGATTTTTTAGAATTTTTTTTTACTGTCGCCCTGTGGGAGGTAATTAAATTAAAAGGATACGAATGTTTTAAAACTCAATTTAAAAGGGATATTTAGATTTAAATATGTCAAGTTGTTACGATTTTCTGGATGAATTATTGACAGTTTTTATGTGTGTTTGTGTTTGTTATACGTGTTTTGGGATTTTTTTCTTTTGGCTGGGTCATGTTTTGAAATAAAAAGTATGTACTTTTACTTCCACTAACGCAAAGTTTTCTCTAAGGATTTTTTTTTGTTGTATTATAAAAGATCCTTGACAAATGCAGTGACATAAATTGTTCTTCTGACTAGAATGTTTGCTGAGGATTTATAAATTGAGAGGCATTTTTGTTGGATAACAAGGTTTTGGTGAAGGATATATAAGTTGTATTGTAAAGAGGTTATATTCTTTAGTATGTATTTTATGTAAGAAAAGTGGGTAAATTTATTTTAGATACTTATATTCAGGATTCATAGAGTTAGAACTTTGTATTTACGTTTTGTTAGCAGAATTTTCTTAATTGAAAACAATTTTTTCGTTTCAATTTCATTTCATTCAAACAGTTTTTGATTTTCAATTTTTTCGTAAAAGACAGAACCAATTTTAACAAAAAATGTGTTACATGCTAATCAACCTTTAACTGAAATGATTGATTAAAAACATTAAAAAACACCTTTGCGTAAAAGATTAATTAGCGCTGATTTACCTACGTCATTTTGAGACCATAACTCTTGTGACCTTTGTTTGTGGAATATTAAGAAAAATACAAACTGAGATCACTGATCGTTTGGTCCTGAATGTTTGCGCTTGTCCGTTATAACATCCGTCAGCGTTACGACCTGTCACGCAAATGCAAGACTGGGTTCGCAAGTACTTGTTCTTATTGTAAAAGTTTCTTAGAATATTAAAGGGTTTTATGTTAAAAATTCATTAAAAAAATATTTTCTATTTTATAATAGGTATAAATACCTCTGAATGAAGTATTTCAATTTTTTTTTTTGTTTTTAATAAAGAGTTTTTGAAAAAAAATTAAAAAGTTTAAAAAAATAATTTTTTTTTTAAGTTTCATAAAAACATACAAAAATTGGTATTCTTAAAAAAAAAAACATAATTATTCCACACAAAAAAAAAAACAAAGTTTTAAGAAAATTTATTTGGTTCGTTTTCAAAAAATATATTTTTCAAACCAAAAAACTCAAATTTATTAAAATCCAAAAATTACACTGTGATAGTTTTTAGAACTTTTTTTTTGCAACAGAGCGGAGACACATCGATTCTAGTTAATTCGAGTATGCTGAATTCAGTAGTGGCAACCGTTTTGAAAGTTTGGCTCAAGTTTTCGAGAAATTTCGAAAATAAAATCTTAGGACGGGACTATTAAAATACTGATAATTTCGAATAATTAAGTTTTTTTAAACAGTTTTTAGTTTAGAGAAAAGCTATTCCTGTATATAGCTATATGTTTAACACTATTCCAACCTAGATTGTGATGTTTCGGTCGCTTACAAACATTTTATAAACAAAAACTTCACTTTTTCATGTTTTTTTATTTTGTTGACTTTCAAAGCCTTTAATATGGAGGCAATTTGAGTTTAACATTGATTCGGGATATTTTATATTATTTAAATAGCATATCATTCCAAAAATGAATAAAATACTGCAAACCTGAAAAAGTTCACTAGTGAAAATTAGTCTATTAAGCTACGGAAATGTATTAAATAACACTGGTAAGCAAAAATAAACTTTTTTTTTGCCACAAGAGCCAAAATATACTTTTCTGAAGGTGAAAGGGGTGCTGAACTCGAATCCGAAGCCATACATAATTATTTGGCTTCCTTTTTTTTTAAATATTACAGTTATAAAAGGGAAAAAACGTTATTTTGACTGCTTTTATCCCGACATGATGTAAGTATATAAGAACGTTTTTTGTTTTTACAAAAACTGTTTAATTCATTAATTTATTTTCTGATATATCTTAAGCTTAAGCTGAAAATCCAAAAACTATCTTAATTTAATCTTAAGTTCAGGTTTTGATACATTTCCGTAGCTTAGTAGGCTGATGTTCACTAGTGAACTTTTTCAGATTTGCAGTATTTTATTCATTTTTGGAAAGATATGCTATTTAAATAATATAAACTATCCCGAATCAATGTTAAACTCAAATTGCCTCCATATTAAAGGCTTTGAAAGTCAACAAAATAAAAAAAAACATGAAAAAGTGAAGTTTTTGTTTATAAAATGTTTGTAAGCGACCGAAACATCACAATCTAGGTTGGAATAGTGTTAAACATATAGCTATATACAGGAATAGCTTTTCTCTAAACTAAAAACTGTTTAAAAAAACTTAATTATTCGAAATTATCAGTATTTTAATAGTCCCGACCTAAGATTTTATTTTCGAAATATCTCGAAAACTTGAGCCAAACTTTTAAAACGGTTGCCATCGAACTATCACAGTGTTATTATTATTTTGGAAATGTATTCAAAGTTTTAACATAAAAATTTGAAATCATCGAAATCGGTAAAGTCGTTAAGAAGAATAATAATGAAATGAAATATCAGAAATCAAGAAAACAGTAGTTAAGTTACATATATAATTTATAATTTCACAAAAATTAGGATCTTATTTTTTATTTCAATTTTCCCCTAAGGGCAAGATCCAAAACTTTTAACTACCATGTTTGAGCCAAATCACATCAATGGTTTGAGCACCAGCCCAAACTTTCACGAATCCTTTCTCAAATTTTTTGCACCAAACTGTTCTAATTCGTCTTTCCAACCATTTGTTCTTGTTTGTTTACCTAAAATTTTCTATTGTATTATAAAGCAAAATAATTTTTTATAGGAATTCCGAAAAAACGCTCAAATTGAGAGACCTTAAAGTCCAATTCCAATCATTTGTCCACCTCTTTGTTTGTTTGCTCTTGCTTCTATGATTTTTGATAAACCATTTTTTGTTTGTTTTATAGTATTTCGAGGTACACAAACGATTGTCATTCAAATTTTTTTTTTAAGAAACTTTTGTTATTATTTTATAAAAAAAAGATATTTTGTATGACAGTTTTTATACAAAATTTATGTTGTTTTGGTTTTTAACAAAAAGTTTAAAGAATATTTTTATGAGTGTTAAGACGATTTTTCATTTTTCAGACTTCTTATAAAATAAATGAGCTCCAAAATTTTTTTGAAGCTTGCACAAACGAAATTTTTTGGTAAACAAATAAGGACAAACGTATTAGAACAGTTTGGTTCAAAAAATTTGAGGTCACAGTTCTGGCTTCACGATCCTAAATTAATGATACCTTACGTAAATTCTTCACGAAGCCTAATATATTCACATTGCATTAAATTTATAGTCGGCCATTTAACAGGACATTTTTAAAACTTGTGAAAGATTTGACTGTTTTCCAATTTTTAATTCTTTCCATTGAAAGAATTCTTCTGATACCGTCTTATCTGTTCGGTGTGATCTTCAGTATTTTAGTTAATTTGCCCTGAAAAAAGACGATCTCACAAAGATGGTTTCTACACAAAGTAGAAAACTTTGTAAAGGCTTTTTTTTGTATGAATCCAGCCTTGGTTGTGAAGCCTGGGTCTTTTGATTATATAGTACCTACAAGTTCATGCCATGCGTACACTATATTCTAACATTGGTCTAAAAGCGTTTGTACAAAAACTGAATGACAAGGTTAATGCAAGACCACACTAATAATGTCCTTTGTGAGTTTTATAGCCTTACCTCTGTGTGATATTTTTTTTTATTATAATTAGTTTCCTACAGGTACCTTTTTTTTTCTGCAACAATCATAAAGATATTTTCGCACGATACTAAGAATAACCCTTGACAGGACTTAATTGAGGTGATGAACTTTTCGAAGGATAAAACGCAAAACTAAAATATAAAGAAAAAAACTTGTCACTCAAAAAAGAAATAGCAGCAGCACGAAATACAATATCACGTGTGTTAGTCTACAAAGAGAAACAGAGAATATAGTTAAGAACCATCTGGACTATGAAAAAACGCACATGCCTGAAATTTCTAGTCGTTATTCGCACGACTGCACACAGACAGAGGAGTCTATAATTGAAAAAAAGTCCTTTCTTTTTTTTTTTTGCTTTTATTCTTGAGATAATATAGTTTTGTTGCAATCTCGACTGGCAGCTGTCTCTGTTTTGAGAGGATATGGAAGAGTAGGTAAGAAGGACATGTCTAAAAAGGTATCCAACAGATGGCCAAATAAAGAAGTCCAAACCATATTTTGAATCGGCCGTGTGGAACAATGTTTCTGGACATTTGGTCAAGTATTTAAGGGTTTTTTCGTTTTTTTTTTTTTGATTAAATTGAAAGATTTTTTCTTTACGCTTTTTTGTACAAGGACAATTTCTAGAGACAATGGCTCTGTGAGGTATTCTTAAAGGAATTGATTTAATGCTGGTATCGATACAAAATAAACACATTTTTTTTAAAGATACAATCGTCTTTTTGTTTGTTGCATCAACAATAACACAGAAAATTAAACCATGTAACATTAGGGTGGCGAAAAAAAAAATACATACTTTATTCTACTTTTAATAGTGCAATAAAAAAAATCTCGTGGTTCACATTTGAAAGAAATTATTATCGATGCGTTTTTTGCTATAGTAATATTAAATTCATACCAAATTAATTAAATTCATTTTAATTGAGTTCCCAGGGTAAATGTAAAATATAGCATTTTTCTGAGCCCCCTAATGCGAAAATAATCAATTTTACATTATATTTTATAAACCATGTTTTACAAACTTTCTCTGTAGGTAGTGAAAATCTATTTTGTTTTAATTAATTACAAAAAAAAAAAAAATTGAACCACCCTAATACTAATTTTTTTTCTATAATTTGGTCAAAATAATATCCACGTTGATTTTTTTTTGGAATTTCACAAGCAACTGTAGAATATATGTAACATTTTTTAAGAGCCACCCTAATACGAAAAACTTCCATTTAAACTTATTATTAATCTCAAAAAACACGATTTAGGAATTGTCTGTGTCACTAATATCCAAATTTTTCGAAAACTAAAAAAAAAACAAACATTTTTTGCACCACCCTAATGTAATATTGTAGCTTTCCAACTTTTTTTTTTAATAAATTAACATTCGTTAACAATAAAAACATCGAATCAAAAGCCAAATATAGCATTAAATTTTGGCTTATCAAATTTAAAACAAAGTAGGTACACTGAGGCGTATACGTAATTATTTAACGATATTTTTGGATTTTCTTCAAAATTCATGTTGGATTTAAGATTTTCAATGACTTTAAGGTATTTTAGGCTAAAGGAAACTTTGTTAACCGAGCTTAAAAACCTAATTATAATTATAAAACATGATTCATGATTATTACTTTAAGGACGAAATTAACTCAAAATATTTCTGTCATTTAAAAATTTTTAAGAATTAATTAACAGTTTAACCGAAATGCCTTTTGATGTTTTTATTACAAAATCCACTTTGCCAAAATCTCCCCCTCCCCCTCCTCCTCCCCTCTCCTTTCATATCAAAATTCACCTTAAACATTGCTCAGGACACTTGTTAAAATATTGTGGTCGTGCTCTTGGATTTAATTTTGGCTTTTACAAATTAATTTCTCTTGTGCAATTTTCTTTCGTTTCTTTGACGAGGAATAAATCTTTTTTTCATGCACGCGTAGTTTCAGCAGTGGTCGTCATCAACTAAAATGACTATTTTTTTTTATGCTTATATTTCTTTATCAAGGATCGTAGAGAGAAAGAGATTTATTTTTATTTAAGTTCACCATCATCGCCAGGACACGCATAAAAAACACTATCAGTCATAATATTTTTTTGTTTTTTTGAGGACAAACAGGACAACATACACTACCACATTTAAACATATAAATGTAGAAAGCTGAAAAGGGGGCCTGTCAAATTGGAATTGAAAACCATTATTCTTTCAAGGTCGACCGACAGGATAATCTGTGTGTACATAATTTAAAAGCTACCCAGCTGTATACGAGTATATAGTATACAATTACGATTACGAACGGACAACGACGACGGATAGAGGATTTGTGAGTTTGTATATTCAAGTGGACACAACACATTTTGTATACGAGAGAGAGGCAAGTACCATTGACGTGACGATGGTTGTTGGTGGTCCTCGGTTTTGGTTTGGTTTGGTTGTCCTGTTCCAGCTACATATACAAGATTGTTGACAGGATAATTTTTCTCTAATGACTTGGAAATTTATATTTGCGATTTGAGTTGGCCAAGGTCTATGGTTTTTTTTGTTTTTGTTTTTGTTGTTTTTGCTATGGAAGATTGGTTGACATGGTAACGCTCAAGATTGCTTGATTCTTTAATAAAATTCTTAATAGATGATGGAATTTTTCGGAGAGGGTGTAAAAATGATGGCGTTTTTTTTGGATGATTTGATTTTTAAGGGATACTATTCTCCAAGGTTAATGTCAGTCAACCTTGTTATCATTCTTTGGAATTGCGTTGGAAGAAAAGTGGGAGGTCAGTTTAGTGACTGATGGAGATATTATGAAGACAAGAAAAAGCTCTTGATGATGTCTGTATGATGTATATGTTGGATAGTAAACTATTGAAGGCCAGATATATTATGAGCTTATAGAGGGATTTGATTGTCTACATGAAAGACATTATTTACAACAACAAAAAAAAATTGACAAAGTAATTTTTCTAAAAAAAAAAAAATAAAATCAATGTTATTTTTTTGGTATGAAAATTAAAGTTTTTCGATAACCACTTAATACTTTTTATTTTCTTTACTCAATTTCTAAATTTTATTTTAAAGAAATTTGTACTATGTGACACTCTTGTATTATTTTAAAAAGTTGCAATGATATTGCAGTTTCAAAAATGTATAAAAGTTTTCACAGCTAAACTTTGGAACGAAAAATATTACAATTTACGCAGGATTCTGTAGACCAAAACACAAATAAAAATATTAACATCTTCTGTTAATTATAAACTAAACCCTGATTTTTCAATCGTCATTTAGACTATCAAATGCTAATGGTGTTTATCTGGCTAGTGAAAAATTGGCTCTAAATATGTTTTTTTTTCCAAGATTTCAGAATGCGAGGTAAAATAAGTATAATCATATGATTTTTAAAAATATCGTTTTACAAGTTTTAATTAACGAAGACGTCGAAATAAACTAGATTAACTAAAAAATATGTCAATTTTCACGAAAAAAAAAACTCAACGCCATAGTTCTAAAATATGTTAGTTTAAATTATACAAAATTATGCAACAAATTTAATTGAAATCGTTAGAGTCGTTTTTGAGAAATTGGTAAGTATTCCTTAAAAAGCGAGATACTAACAAATATTATAAAATGCACGACTGGGGTCGCACGTACTTGCACTGAGAAAAATATGACGACCTGAAAACTAACAGATTGCCTTATTGTTTTATAAGGAAATCTTATTAAAAAAAAAACAATTAATAAGGTTTTTCTATAAGGATTTCTTATTATTTTTTTTTATAGAGAAAATCTTATTAAAATTTGAGTGAAAAGTTCATTTTTTTGCAACTTGGCACTAGAAAAAAAATCGCGATCAATATTTTCATAGCAGGTTGGTTCAGGTGGCAAGGTGTGCGACTAATGATTTGAAGTCTCCAGTTCAATTCCCGACCTGGTCGTGTTTTTTTTTTTTTTTTTTTTTCTTTTCTTTTCAAAACCCTACAAGTGCAGATTTTAAAACAATAAGGAAAACTCGATTATTTTAATAAGGTTTCTATGTTGAATGAAAACCATAGAGAAATCTTATTGTTTTTGTTCTATTTTATGTGGTCTATTTTTCTCTGTGTGCTCTAATGGTAAAAGTAACTCTTATGATAAAGCTTTTAACCGAAAATAAATTAGAGAAAATTCATATTTTGTTATTTTTAATTGATTTCACAAGTAATGTAAAATAAAATCTGTTTTTATAATTAACTAAACACCGATTTAAATGAAATTTTACACAAAACCAAATATGCAATTTGATTTCAAAAATCGTTTGAGTCGTTTTTTTTTAATGTTTTTTTTTTATAAATATATAAAAATTTTCTAACATTAAAAAAAAAAAAGTTAATGTGCCATGTTTAAGAAAATATTATTTCGAAATTTCGATAAAATTCATCAACCCGTTTTCAAAAAAATTGATTTTTCAAAAAAAAAAATATTTGTTAAATGCCCCTATAAGGAATAAAGATAGCGTTCGTTTAGCATTCAAATCAGCAAATACATTAAGAACTTCTTTGTTTTCAAATTTAAAAGGTGAATTCTCCAAAAACGAAAAATCAGACATTGTATATAAAATAAAATGCTTAGGTGATGGAACAAACCACTGTCCTTCAGTTTATGTAGGTACTTCAATGCAGAAACTTAAGAATAGAATTGCCGGACATAGATCAGATATATGTACATAGTGGACATTCTCAAAAAACAGCTTTAGCTTTACATTGTATAGATGAAGGACATATACCAGATTTTAATAACGTAGACATTTTACAAACAGAAAAACACTATAGCAAAAGAATGTTGCTAGAAATGTTACATATTTTAGATACAGATAATACTGTTAATAGGAGATCAGATTGTGAGGGACTTAGCAATTAGCCCGATCATCCTAGACGAAATTTCACTATATATCAAAGTTAATTTAAGTACAAGATTTTTTGATGCAGTTAGGTTCCTTTGATGGAGTAGAATATGAAACCACAGATTTACACCAAAATTTGATATGGCGTATCCCCGAAAATGACCTCTGAACCCTAGGAAGTTCGAAAAAGTGATTTCAGTCGAATTTAACAGAAATTTTATCAAAGTTAATGGAAGTACACGATTTTTTGATGCAGTTAGGTTCCTTTGATGGAGGAGAATATGAAATCACAGTTTTACACCAAAATTTGATATGGCGTATCCCCGAAAATGACCCCTGACCCCTAGGTAGTACGGAAAAAGTGATTTCAGTCGAATTTAAAAGAAATTTTATCAAAGTTAATGGAAGTACACGATTTTTTGATGTAGTTAGGTTCCTTTGATGGAGGAGAATATGAAATCACAGTTTTACACCAAAATTTGATATGGCGTGTTCCCTAAAATGACCTCTGAACCCTAGGAAGTTCGAAAAAGTGATTTCAGTCGAATTTAATAAAATTTTAGTATGTTGAAGTTCACATCATGCTCTGTTGTTCTGAAATGATGAGAATATTATTTTAATTGAAAAAGAACACATTTTTTTATTTTCATCACATGGGCCGACCAGGAATCGATCCCACGTACCTCTGCATACCTAGCCAGCACCTTCTCAAGTAGCACACTGGTGTATAAATTGGTGTAAATTCATTAATTTTGGTGTAAAATTGAGGAAACTGAAAAAATATGGTGTATTTCTCAAAATTATTGGTATAAAAATTATACCACTGTCTTTTCTGTAAAAAATTTAAACATTTTTTTAAGATTCAGTGCAAAAAATACACCTATTTTCAGTTGTTTTTATAATATACCATTAATGGTGCATAAAATTATTCGATTCTGAAATCAACCAAAACGGTATATTTTGTACACTCTCTTTGGTGTAGGAAGTACACCCTGTGGACATAAAATTCACCAGAATGCATAAGTGGGAGACACCATATTTTTCAATGGCCGCCATTTAAAAAAAGAAGACAGCGATTAATTATTTTACTATAATAGTATATTTATCGACCTTATTATCCCGCATTCTTGGTTTTTTCGATTCGGTATATTATATTACAAAAGAACTCTTCTAAAAAAATGTAAGAACAGCAAAAAAGTTATAATTTTTGAAAATCTGATCTTTAAAATCGAAAAAAAAAATCATTAATTCACTGACATTTTTGAGTCGCTCGATTTTTAGAGGGGGTAGTATCTAAAATTAGTAGACAGAATGTGTTTCGTTTTAAAATTTGGCAAACAAATTCATATTTAACCATTAGTTTCTTATGGCAATATTATGAAAGTGAATAAAAATTAATTTTCATTTATTTCATTACAAATGGTGTGAATTAGAATTCATCAAACTGTTTGAGGTAAAAAATAAACTTTGGCTCAAATTTTAAATCAGAATAATTTAAATGGTGTATTTTATCCATAGATTTATTGTGTATTTTTCAATTTCAAAGGGATAATTTTCACCAAAAAACCAGATCATTTAATATACCACTAGCGCCATTTATACACCAAAATCGGTATATTTTTTTAACCACCGGAGTTTATTATGTACGAGAAAATGGTGTATTTTTTATATTCAAAATGGATATCACGGAAGTGCAAAAAATACACCAAATATTTTGGTGTATTTTAGACTTTTGTGCTACTTGAGTTACCAGTAGACCATACTGGAATATTAAAGATGAGTGGAAAAAAGGGAGCTAATTGAAACCTCACATAAAAATGCAATGTTTTTTTCTAAAGAGTTACAAACATTGCATATCTGCAGGATAAAAGCTTTGCATACTTATTGGTGAAAAACATTGCATACTTGAGAGATGAAAACATTGCATACTTACAAGAACCTCTTGAAACAGGTCTTATGAAAGCCTTCGACTGAAATCACTTTTTTCGAACTTCCTAGGGTCAGAGGTCATTTTCGGGAACACGCCATATCAAATTTTTGTGTAAAACTGTGATTTCATATTCTCCTCCATCAAAGGAACCTAACTGCATCAAAAAATCGTGAAATCACTTATTCCGTACTACCTAGGGGTCAGGGGTCATTTTCGGGGATACGCCATATCAAATTTTGGTGTAAAACTGTGGTTTTATATTCTCCTCCATCAAAGGAATCTAACTGCATCAAAAAATCTTGTACTTAAATTAACTTTGATAAAATGTCTAGATTGATCGGGCTAAATATTTATAGTCAGTTTGTCCAAAGAAATATGTTAGATTAGATTTTATCTACATTTTTAACTTGAATTTTTTGTTAGAATTTGTTTTTGTTTTTCTTATCAAAATTTTGAATTTCTTATCAAATAGAAATTTTTTAATTTGATTGTTTTGAAATTTCAATAATGTGAAACGTCTTTTTCAAGATATTCTATTATTGAATTTTTTGAAATATCACTGATATAAAAAAAGCTAAGCAGTTTTTGACAAACCACTTTTTGGGAAACCTTAAGAGGTTAAAAGTTTTTAATATTGTAAGTATAGATATTTTAGTTTGGTTTTATATATTTAAGATTTTTTATTTATATTAATTAGAGTCCTGAAGAAGGGTATATCCATACCCGAAACGTCGACTGGTACGAACTTTAATCATTAGAAAATACAAGCAAGACCTATGTATAGCCCACGAAACAGTAAAATTTATTTGAAATAATTTTTAAAAATCCAAAAATGTATATTTTTTAATTTTTCAAAATTTTAATATTACGTTTACTTAAACGCTTTAGTATAAAAATTTTCGTTGAAATTGGGTTAGTCTTCCTATTTTCGTTATATGACATGTAAAATTGTTATCTCGAGTTCGATTCTTTTTCCGTATCCTATAGTACCTACATATCGCAAGTAAAAATAGGTCTCGGAAAAAACATATAAAAACATGAACATTATAACTTTTTCGTTTTGTATTGATTTTAAATCTTCATAAAGATTGCTAAGTGCAGCCTCTCAAAAATCAATAGTATCTAAAATTCCTTTTTTTATCTTGGATATTTTCTATTGTAGGTATTATTATGAAGACTGATCACTACTGGCTCAAAAAAAAATAATTTAGTTTTTTTTTCACAAATTACAGTTTAAAATGCCATTAACATTCAACTTAGATTCATTTTGCGTTCCTTTTGTGAAAATTTGTCTAAAACCAAAAAAAGCACAACTTTT